>NC_141781.1:13120255-13225350 GCF_054643075.1 Acanthaster planci | reverse complement strand
ATACAGAAACTGTTGAAATGAAACTTACACCAATGGATGCAGGAACATGTGCCCTCTTGGATGACCCCAAGTTTCCAAAATTTCGACAATCTTCAGGCCCTTAGTGCACCAATATATGCAGCTATCGTTGCGGGGAAAGCGTACCCTTGACCTGTGGACAAAGGGAAAAAGTAAGCATTACGATAAGAAGCCCTCTCTTCTTTGTATCTATTTCACGAACAACGGCAAATGTGGATATGAAACTTATGCCACTGGATACAGAAGCATGTGCCCTATCAGATGGCACCAAGTTTGCGAGATTTTGGACAGCTGTCTTCGTGCGGAAAGGGTACTCTATCCATGATTGGAAACGGAAAGAAAGCAGTACGATAAGATTAAGTGCCTTCTTTCGTGTATATTTCCCTAAATACAGAAACTGTTGAAATGAAACTTACACCAATGGATGCAGAAACATGTGCCCTCTCGGGTGACCCAAAGTTGGCCAGATTTCGACAATTCTCAGGCCTTTAGTGCACCAATATAGGCAGCTATCGTTGAGGGGAAAGCGTACCCAGGATCTGTGGACAAAGGGAAAAAGTAAGCATTACGATAAGAAGCCCTCTCTTCTTTTGTATCTATTTCACGAAAAACGGCAAATGTGGATATGAAACTTATGCCAATGGATACAGAAGCATGTGCCCTATCAGATGGCACCAAATTTGCGAGATTTGGACACTTCTCAGGCCTTTTATGCTCCAATATAGGCAGCTGTCTTTGTGCAGAAAGGGTACTGTCTCCATGATTGGAAACGGAAAGAAAGCAGTACGGTAAGATTTAGTGCCTTCTTTCGTGTATATTTCCCTAAAAACAGAAACTGTTGAAATGAAACTTACACCAATGGATGCAGGAACATGTTTCCTCTTGGATGACCCAAAGTTTGCCAGATTTCGATAATTTTCAGGCTTTTAGCGCACCAATATAGGCAGCTATCGTTGCGGGGAAAGCGTACCTTTGATCTGTGGACAAAGGGAAAAAGTAAGCATTACAAAAAGAAGCCCTCTATTCTTTCGTATCTAGTTCACGAACAACGGCAAATGTGGATAGGAAACTTATGCCAATGGATACTGAAGCATGTGCCCTATTAGATGGCACCAAATTTGCGAGATTTGGAAACTTTTCAGGCCTTTTATGCTCCAATATAGGCAGCTGTCTTTGCGCAGAAAGTGTACTCTATCCATGATTGGAAACGGAAAGAAAGCATTACGGTAAGATTTAGTGCCTTCTTTCGTGTATATTTCCCTAAATACAGAAACTGTTGAAATGAAACTTACACCAATGGATGCAGGAACATGTACCCTCTCGGATGACCCCACGTTTGCCAGATTTTGACAATTTTTAGGCCTTTAGTGCACCAATATAGGCAGTTATTGTTGCGGGGAAAGCGTACCCTTGATCTGTGGACAAAGGGAAAAAGTAAGCATTACGAGAAGAAGCCCTCTCTTCTTTGTATCTATTTCACGAACAACGGCAAATGTGGATATGAAACTTATGCCAATGGATACAGAAGCATGTGCCCTATCAGATGGCACCAAGTTTGCGAGATTTTGGACACTTTTCAGGCCTTTTATGCTCCAATATTCTCAGTTGTCTTTGCGCGGAAATTGTACTCTATACATGCTTGGAAACGGAAAAGGAAAGCAGTACGGTAAGATTTAGTGCCTGCATTCGTGTATATTTCCCTAAATACAGAAACTGTTGAAACGCAACTTACACCAATAGATGCAAGAACAGGTGTCCTCTCAAATGACCCCAAATTTGCCAAATTTCGACAATTTTCAGGCCTTTAGTGCACCAATATAGGCAGCTATCTTTGCGATTAAAGCGTACCCTTGACATGTGGACAATGGGAAAAATAAGCATTACTAAAAGAAGCCCAATATTCTTTCATATGTATTTCCCGAAAAACGGCAAATGTGGATATGAAACTTATGCCAATGGATAGAAGAGCATGTACCCTATCAGATGGCACCAGGTTTGCGAGATTTTGACACTTTTCAGTCCTTTTATGCTCCAATATAGGCAGCTGTCTTTGCGCAGAAAGTGTACTCTATCCATGATAGGAAACGGAAAAGAAAGCAGCACTGTCAGATTTAGTGCCTTCTTTCGTGTATATTTCCCTAAATACAGAAACTGTTGAAATGAAACTTACACCAATGGATGCAGGAACATGTGCCCTCTTGGATGACCCCACGTTTGCCAGATTTCGACAATTTGTAGGCCTTTAGTGCACCAATATAGGCAGTTATCGTTGCGGGGAAAGCGTACCATTGATCTGTGGACAAAGGGAAAAAGTAAGCATTACGATAAGAAGCCCTCTCTTCTTTCGTATCTATTTCACGAACAACGGCAAATGTGGATATGAAACTTATGCCAATGGATACTGAAGCATGTGCCCTATCAGATGGCACGAAATTTGCGAGATTTTGACACTTGTCCGGCCTTTTATGCTCCAATATAGGCAGCTGTCTTTGTGCGGAAAGGGTACTATCTCCATGATTGTAAACGGAAAGAAAGCAGTAGGGTAAGATTTAGTGCCTTCTTTCGTGTATATTTCCCTAAATACAGAAACTGTTGAAATGAAACTTACACCAATGGATGCAGGAACATGTGCCCTCTCGGATGACCCCAAGTTTCCAGAATTTCGACAATCTTCAGGCCTTTAGTGCACCAATATATGCAGCTATCGTTGAGGGGAAAGCGTACCCTTGACCTGTGGACAAAGGGAAAAAGTAAGCATTACGATAAGAAGCCCTCTATTCCTTTGTATGTATTTCACAAACAACGGCAAATGTGGATATGAATTTTATGCCAATGGATACATAAGCATGTGCCCTATCAGATGACACCAGGTTTGCGAGATTTGGACACTTTTCAGGCCTCTTATGCTCCAATATAGGCAGCTGTCTTTGTGCAGAAAGGGTACTGTCTCCATGATTGGAAACGGAAAGAAAGCAGTACGGTAAGATTTAGTGCCTTCTTTCGTGTTTATTTCACTAAATACAGAAACTGTTGAAATGAAACTTACGCCAATGGATGCAGGAACATGTTTCCTCTTGGAAGACCAAACGTTTGCCAGATTTCGATAATTTTCAGGCTTTTAGTGCACCACTATAGGCAGCTATCTTTGCAAGGAAAGCGTACCCTTGACCTGTGGACAAAGGGAAAAAGTAAGCATTACAAAAAGAAGCCCTCTATTCTTTTGTATCTATTTCCCAAAAACGGCAAATGTGGATATGAAACTTATGCCAATGGATACAGAAGCATGTGCCCTATCAGATGGCACCAGTTTTGTGAGATTTGGACACTTTTCAGTCCTTTTATGCTCCAATATGGGCAGCTGTCTTCGTGCGGAAAGGGTACTCTATCCATGATTGGAAACGGAAAAGAAAGCAGTACGGTAAGATTTAGTGCCTTCTTTCGTGTATATTTCCCTAAATACAGAAACTGTTGAAATGAAACTTACAGCAATGGATGCAGGAACATGTTTCCTCTTGGATGACCCCACGTTTGCCAGATTTTGACAATTTTCAGGCTTTTAGTGCACCAATATAGGCAGCTATCTTTGCAAGGAAAGCATACCTTTGATCTGTGGACAAAGGGTAAAGTAAGCATTACTATAAGAAGCCCTCTCTTCTTTCGTATCTATTTCACGAACAACGGCAAATGTGGATATGAAACTTATGCCAATGAATACAGAAGCATGTGCCCTATCAGATGGCACCAAATTTGCGAGATTTGGACACTTTTCAGGCCTCTTATGCTCCAAGATAGGCAGCTGTCTTTGTGCGGAAAGGGTACTATCTCCGTGATTGGAAACGGAAAGAAAGCAGTACGGTAAGATTTAGTGCCTTCTTTCATGTATATTTCCCTAAATACAGAAACTGTTGAAATGAAACTTACACCAATGGATGCAGGAACATGTGCCCTCTCGGATGACCCCAAGTTTCCACAATTTGGACAATCTTCAGGCCTTTAGTGCACCAATATAGGCAGCTATCGTTGCGGGGAAAGCGTACCTTTGATCTGTGGACAAAGGGAAAAAGTAAGCATTACGATAAGAAGGCCTCTATTCTTTCATATGTATTTCCCGAAAAACGGCAAATGTGGATATGAAACTTATGCCAATGGATAGAAGACCATGTACCCTATCCGATGGCACCAGGTTTGCGAGATTTGGACACTTGTCCGGCCTTTTATGCTCCAATATAGGCAGCTGTCTTTGTGCGGAAAGGGTACTATCTCCATGATTGGAAACGGAAAGAAGGCAGTACGGTAAGATTTAGTGCTTTCTTTCGTGTATATTTCCATAAATACAGAAACTGTTGAAATGAAACTTACACCAATGGATGCAGGAACATGTGCCCTCTCGGATGACCCCACGTTTGCCAGATTTCGAAAATTTTGAGGCCTTTAGTGCACCAATATAGGCAGCTATCGTTGTTGGGAAAGCGTACCCTTGACCTGTGGACAAAGGGAAAAAGTAAGCATTACGATAAGAAGCCCTCTCTTCTTTCGTATCTATTTCCCGAAAAACGGCAAATGTGGATATGAAACTTATGCCAATGGATACAGAAGCATGTGCCCTATCAGATGGCACCAAATTTGCGATATTTGGACACTTGTCCGGCCTTTTATGCTCCAATATAGGCAGCTGCCTTTGTGCGGAAATGGTACTATCTCCATGATTGGAAACGGAAAGAAAGCAGTACGGTAAGATTTAGTGCCTTCTTTCGTGTATATTTCCCTAAATACAGAAACTGTTGAAATGAAACTTACACCAATGGACGCAGGAACATATTTCCCCTTGGATGGCCCCACGTTTGCTAGATTTCGACAATCTTCAGGCCTTTAGTGCACCAATATAGGCAGCTATCGTTGCGGGGAAAGCGTACCTTTGATCTGTGGACAAATGGAAAAAGTAAGCATTACGATAAGAAGCCCTCTATTCTTTCGTATGTATTTCCCGAAAAACGGCAAATGTGGATATGAAACTTATGCCATTGGATAGAAGAGCTTGTGTCCTATCAGATGGCACCAGGTTTGCGAGATTTGGACACTTGTCCGGCCTTTTATGCTCCAATATAGGCAGCTGTCTTTGTGCAGAAAGTGTACTCTATCCATGATTGGAAACGGAAAGAAAGCAGTACGGTAAGATTTAGTGCCTTCTTTCGTGTATATTTCCCTAAATACAGAAACTGTTGAAATGAAACTTACACCAATGGATGCAGGAACATGTGCCCTCTCGGATGACCCCACGTTTGCAAGATTTCGACAATTTTTAGGCCTTTAGTGCACCAATATAGGCAGCTATCGTTGCGGGGAAAGCGTACCCTTGATCTGTGGACAAAGGGAAAAAGTAAGCATTACGATAAGAAGCCCTCTCTTCTTTTGTATCTATTTAACGAACAACGGCAAATGTGGATATGAAACTTATGCCAATGGATACAGAAGCATGTGCCCTATCAGATGGCACCAAATTTGCGAGATTTGGACACTTCTCAGGCCTTTTATGCTCCAATATAGGCAGCTGTCTTTGTGCAGAAAGGGTACTCTCTCCATGATTGGAAACGGAAAAGAAAGCAGTACGGTAAGATTTAGTGCCTTCTTTTGTGTATATTTCCCTAAATACAGAAACTGTTGAAATGAAACTTACACCAATGGATGCAGAAACATGTTTCCTCTTGGATAACCCCACGTTTGCCAGATTTCGATAATTTTCAGGCTTTTAGTGCACCAATATAGGCAGCTATCTTTGCGAGGAAAGCGTACCCTTGACCTGTGGACAAAGGGTAAAGTAAGCATTACAAAAAGAAGCCCTCTATTCTTTCGTATGTATTTCTCGAAAAACGGCAAATGTGGATATGAAACTTATGCCAATGGATACAGAAGCATGTGCCCTATCAGATGGCACCAAAATTGCGAGATTTGGACACTTCTCAGGCTTTTTATGCTCCAATATAGGCAGCTGTCTTTGTGCAGAAAGGGTACTCTCTCCATGCTTGGAAACGGAAAGAAAGCATACGGTAAGATTTAGTGCCTTCTTTCGTGTATATTTTCCTAAATACAGAAACTGTTGAAATGAAACTTACACCAATGGATGCAGGAACATGTGCCCTCTCGGATGACCCCACGTTTGCCAGATTTCGACAATTTTTAGGCCTTTAGTGCACCAATATAGGCAGTTATCGTTGCGGGGAAAGCGTACTCTGGATCTGTGGACAAAGGGAAAAAGTAAGCATTACGATAAGAAGCCCTCTCTTCTTTCGTATCTATTTCACGAACAACGGCAAATGTGGATATGAAACTTATGCCAATGGATACAGAAGCATGTGCCCTATCAGATGGCTCCAGTTTTGCGAGATTTGGACACTTGTCCGGCCTTTTATGCTCCAACATAGGCAGCTGTCTTTGTGCGGAAAGGGTACTATCTCCATGATTGGAAACGGAAAAGAAAGCAGTACGGTAAGATTTAGTGCCTTCTTTCGTGTATATTTCCCTAAATACAGAAACTGTTGAAATGAAACTTACACCAATGGATGCAGGAACATGTGCCCTCTCGGATGACCCCACGTTTGCCAGATTTCGAAAATTTTGAGGCCTTTAGTGCACCAATATAGGCAGCTATCGTTGTTGGGAAAGCGTACCCTTGACCTGTGGACAAAGGGAAAAAGTAAGCATTACGATAAGAAGCCCTCTCTTCTTTCGTATCTATTTCCCGAAAAACGGCAAATGTGGATATGAAACTTATGCCAATGGATACAGAAGCATGTGCCCTATCAGATGGCACCAAATTTGCGATATTTGGACACTTGTCCGGCCTTTTATGCTCCAATATAGGCAGCTGCCTTTGTGCGGAAAGGGTACTATCTCCATGATTGGAAACGGAAAGAAAGCAGTACGGTAAGATTTAGTGCCTTCTTTCGTGTATATTTCCCTAAATACAGAAACTGTTGAAATGAAACTTACACCAATGGACGCAGGAACATATTTCCCCTTGGATGGCCCCACGTTTGCCAAATTTCGACAATCTTCAGGCCTTTAGTGCACCAATATAGGCAGTTATCGTTGCGGGGAAAGCGTACCTTTGATCTGTGGACAAATGGAAAAAGTAAGCATTACGATAAGAAGCCCTCTATTCTTTCGTATGTATTTCCCGAAAAACGGCAAATGTGGATATGAAACTTATGCCATTGGATAGAAGAGCATGTGTCCTATCAGATGGCACCAGGTTTGCGAGATTTGGACACTTGTCCGGCCTTTTATGCTCCAATATAGGCAGCTGTCTTTGTGCAGAAAGTGTACTCTATCCATGATTGGAAACGGAAAGAAAGCAGTACGGTAAGATTTAGTGCCTTCTTTCGTGTATATTTCCCTAAATACAGAAACTGTTGAAATGAAACTTACACCAATGGATGCAGGAACATGTGCCCTCTCGGATGACCCCACGTTTGCAAGATTTCGACAATTTTTAGGCCTTTAGTGCACCAATATAGGCAGCTATCGTTGCGGGGAAAGCGTACCCTTGATCTGTGGACAAAGGGAAAAAGTAAGCATTACGATAAGAAGCCCTCTCTTCTTTTGTATCTATTTAACGAACAACGGCAAATGTGGATATGAAACTTATGCCAATGGATACAGAAGCATGTGCCCTATCAGATGGCACCAAATTTGCGAGATTTGGACACTTCTCAGGCCTTTTATGCTCCAATATAGGCAGCTGTCTTTGTGCAGAAAGGGTACTCTCTCCATGATTGGAAACGGAAAAGAAAGCAGTACGGTAAGATTTAGTGCCTTCTTTTGTGTATATTTCCCTAAATACAGAAACTGTTGAAATGAAACTTACACCAATGGATGCAGAAACATGTTTCCTCTTGGATAACCCCACGTTTGCCAGATTTCGATAATTTTCAGGCTTTTAGTGCACCAATATAGGCAGCTATCTTTGCGAGGAAAGCGTACCCTTGACCTGTGGACAAAGGGTAAAGTAAGCATTACAAAAAGAAGCCCTCTATTCTTTCGTATGTATTTCTCGAAAAACGGCAAATGTGGATATGAAACTTATGCCAATGGATACAGAAGCATGTGCCCTATCAGATGGCACCAAATTTGCGAGATTTGGACACTTCTCAGGCTTTTTATGCTCCAATATAGGCAGCTGTCTTTGTGCAGAAAGGGTACTCTCTCCATGCTTGGAAACGGAAAGAAAGCATACGGTAAGATTTAGTGCCTTCTTTCGTGTATATTTCCCTAAATACAGAAACTGTTGAAATGAAACTTACACCAATGGATGCAGGAACATGTGCCCTCTCGGATGACCCCACGTTTGCCAGATTTCGACAATTTTTAGGCCTTTAGTGCACCAATATAGGCAGTTATCGTTGCGGGGAAAGCGTACTCTGGATCTGTGGACAAAGGGAAAAAGTAAGCATTACGATAAGAAGCCCTCTCTTCTTTCGTATCTATTTCACGAACAACGGCAAATGTGGATATGAAACTTATGCCAATGGATACAGAAGCATGTGCCCTATCAGATGGCTCCAGTTTTGCGAGATTTGGACACTTGTCCGGCCTTTTATGCTCCAACATAGGCAGCTGTCTTTGTGCGGAAAGGGTACTATCTCCATGATTGGAAACGGAAAAGAAAGCAGTACGGTAAGATTTAGTGCCTTCTTTCGTGTATATTTCCCTAAATACAGAAACTGTTGAAATGAAACTTACACCAATGGACGCAGGAACATATTTCCCCTTGGATGGCCCCACGTTTGCTAGATTTCGACAATCTTCAGGCCTTTAGTGCACCAATATAGGCAGCTATCGTTGCGGGGAAAGCGTACCTTTGATCTGTGGACAAATGGAAAAAGTAAGCATTACGATAAGAAGCCCTCTATTCTTTCGTATGTATTTCCCGAAAAACGGCAAATGTGGATATGAAACTTATGCCATTGGATAGAAGAGCATGTGTCCTATCAGATGGCACCAGGTTTGCGAGATTTGGACACTTGTCCGGCCTTTTATGCTCCAATATAGGCAGCTGTCTTTGTGCAGAAAGTGTACTCTATCCATGATTGGAAACGGAAAGAAAGCAGTACGGTAAGATTTAGTGCCTTCTTTCGTGTATATTTCCCTAAATACAGAAATTGTTGAAATGAAACTTACACCAATGGATGCAGGAACATGTGCCCTCTCGGATGACCCCACGTTTGCAAGATTTCGACAATTTTTAGGCCTTTAGTGCACCAATATAGGCAGCTATCGTTGCGGGGAAAGCGTACCCTTGATCTGTGGACAAAGGGAAAAAGTAAGCATTACGATAAGAAGCCCTCTCTTCTTTTGTATCTATTTCACGAACAACGGCAAATGTGGATATGAAACTTATGCCAATGGATACAGAAGCATGTGCCCTATCAGATGGCACCAAATTTGCGAGATTTGGACACTTCTCAGGCCTTTTATGCTCCAATATAGGCAGCTGTCTTTGTGCAGAAAGGGTACTCTCTCCATGATTGGAAACGGAAAAGAAAGCAGTACGGTAAGATTTAGTGCCTTCTTTTGTGTATATTTCCCTAAATACAGAAACTGTTGAAATGAAACTTACACCAATGGATGCAGAAACATGTTTCCTCTTGGATAACCCCACGTTTGCCAGATTTCGATAATTTTCAGGCTTTTAGTGCACCAATATAGGCAGCTATCTTTGCGAGGAAAGCGTACCCTTGACCTGTGGACAAAGGGTAAAGTAAGCATTACAAAAAGAAGCCCTCTATTCTTTTGTATCTATTTTCCGAAAAACGGCAAATGTGGATATGAAACTTATGCCAATGGATAGAAAAGCATGTGCCCTATCAGATGGCACAAAGTTTGCGAGATTTGGACACTTTTTTAGGCCTTTTGTGCTCCAATATAGGCAGCTGTTTTCGTGCAGAAAGCGTACTCTCTCCATGATTGGAAACGGAAAGAAAGCAGTACGGTAAGATTTAGTGCCTGCATTCGTGTATATTTCCCTAAATACAGAAACTGTTGAAACGAAACCTACACCAATAGATGCAAGAACAGGTGTCCTCTCGAATGACCCCAAGTTTGCCAAATTGCGACAATTTTCAGGCCTTTAGTGCACCAATATAGGCAGCTATCTTTGCGAGGAAAGCGTACCCTTGATCTGTGGACAAAGGGAAAAAGTAAGCATTACTAAAAGAAGCCCTCTATTCTTTCGTATCTATTTCCCGAAAAACGGCAAATATGGATATGAAACTTATGCCAATGGATAGAAGAGCATGTGCCCTATCAGATGGCACCAGGTTTGCGAGATTTGGACACTTTTCAGTCCTTTTATGCTCCAATATAGGCAGCTGTCTTCGTGCGGAAAGGGTACTCTATCCATGATTGGAAACGGAAAAGAAAGCAGTACGATAAGATTAAGTGCCTTCTTTTGTGTATATTTCCCTAAATACAGAAACTGTTGAAATGAAACTTACACCAATGGATGCAGAAACATGTGCCCTCTCGGATGACCCAAAGTTGGCCAGATTTCGACAATTTTTAGGCCTTTAGTGCACCAATATAGGCAGTTATCGTTGCGGGGAAAGCGTACCCTGGATCTGTGGACAAAGGGAAAAAGTAAGCATTACGATAAGAAGCCCTCTCTTCTTTCGTATCTATTTCACGAACAACGGCAAATGTGGATATGAAACTTATGCCAATGGATACAGAAGCATGTGCCCTATCAGATGGCTCCAGTTTTGCGAGATTTGGACACTTGTCCGGCCTTTTATGCTCCAATATAGGCAGCTGTCTTTGTGCGGAAAGGGTACTCTCTCCATGATTGGAAACGGAAAAGAAAGCGGAACGGTAAGATTTAGTGCCTTCTTTCGTGTATATTTCCCTAAATACAGATACTGTTGAAATGAAACTTATACCAATGGATGCAGGAACATGTGCCCTCTCGGATGACCCCAAGTTTGCCAGATTTCGACAATTTTCAGGCCTTTAGTGCACCAATATAGGCAGTTATCGTTGCAGGTAAAGCGTACCCTTGACCTGTGGACAAAGGGAAAAAGTAAGCATTACGATAAGAAGCCCTCTCTTCTTTCGTATCTATTTCACGAACAACGGCAAATGTGGATATGACACTTATGCCAATGGATACAGAAGCATGTGCCCTATCAGATGGCACCAAATTTGCGAGATTTGGACACTTCTCAGGCCTTTTATGCTCCAATATAGGCAGCTGTCTTTGTGCAGAAAGGGTACTCTCTCCATGATTGGAAACGGAAAAGAAAGCAGTACGGTAAGATTTAGTGCCTTCTTTCGTGTATATTTCCCTAAATACAGAAACTGTTGAAATGAAACTTACACCAATGGATGCAGGAACATGTTTCCTCTGGGATGACCCCACGTTTGCCAGATTTCGACAATTTTCAGGCTTTTAGTGCACCAATATAGGCAGCTATCTTTGCGAGGAAAGCGTACCTTTGATCTGTGGACAAAGGGTAAAGTAAGCATTCCAAAAAGAAGCCCTCTATTCTTTCGTATGTATTTCTCGAAAAACGGCAAATGTGGATATGAAACTTATGCCAATGGATACAGAAGCATGTGCCCTATCAGATGGCACCAAATTTGCGAGATTTGGACACTTCTCAGGCCTTTTATGCTCCAATATAGGCAGCTGTCTTTGTGCAGAAAGGGTACTCTCTCCATGATTGGAAACGGAAAAGAAAGCAGTACGGTAAGATTTAGTGCCTTCTTTCGTGTATATTTCCCTAAATACAGAAACTGTTGAAATGAAACTTACACCAATGGATGCAGGAACATGTTTCCTCTTGGATGACCGCACGTTTGCCAGAATTCGATAATTTTCAGGCTTTTAGTGCACCAATATAGACAGCTATCTTTTCAAAGAAAACGTACCCTTGACCTGTGGACAAAGGGAAAAAGTAAGCATTACATAAAGAAGCCCTCTATTCCTTTGTATCTATTTTCCGAAAAAAACGGCAAATGTGGATATGAAACTTATGCCAATAAATAGAGAAGCATGTGCCCTATTAGATGGCAACAAATTTGCGAGATTTGGACACTTCTCAGGCCTTTTATGCTCCAATATAGGCAGCTGTCTTTGCGCGGAAAGTGTACTCTATCCATGATTGGAAACGGAAAAAGAAAGCAGTACGATAAGATTTAGTGCCTTCATTCGTGTATATTTCCCTAAATACAGAAACTGTTTAAATGAAACTTACACCAATGGATGCAAGAACAGGTGCCCTCTCGAATGACCCCAAGTTTGCCAGATTTCGACAATTTTCAGGCCTTTAGTGCACCAATATAGGCAGCTATCTTTGCAAGAAAAGCGTACCCTTGACCTGTGGACAAAGGGAAAAAGTAAGCATTACTAAAAGAAGCCCTCTATTCTTTCGTATCTATTTCCCGAAAAACGGCAAATATGGATATGAAACTTATGCCAATGGATAGAAGAGCATGTGCCCTATCAGATGGCACCAGGTTTGCGAGATTTGGACACTTTTCAGTCCTTTTATGCTCCAATATAGGCAGCTGTCTTCGTGCGGAAAGGGTACTCTATCCATGATTGGAAACGGAAAAGAAAGCAGTACGATAAGATTAAGTGCCTTCTTTTGTGTATATTTCCCTAAATACAGAAACTGTTGAAATGAAACTTACACCAATGGATGCAGAAACATGTGCCCTCTCGGATGACCCAAAGTTGGCCAGATTTCGACAATTGTTAGGCCTTTAGTGCACCAATATAAGCAGTTATCGTTGCGGGGAAAGCGTACCTGGATCTGTGGACAAAGGGAAAAAGTAAGCATTACGATAAGAAGCCCTCTCTTCTTTCGTATCTATTTCACAAACAACGGCAAATGTGGATATGAAACTTATGCCAATGGATAGAGAAGCATGTGCCCTATCAGATGGCACCAGGTGTGCGAGATTTGGACACTTTTCAGGCCTTTTATGCTCCAATATAGGCAGCTGTCTTTGCGCAGAAAGTGTACTCTATCCATGATAGGAAACGGAAAGAAAGCATACGGTAAGATTTAGTGCCTTCTTTCGTGTATATTTCCCTAAATACAGAAACTGTTGAAATGAAACTTACACCAATGGATGCAGGAACATGTGCCCTCTCGGATGACCCCACGTTTGCCAGATTTCGACAATTTTTAGGCCTTTAGTGCACCAATATAGGCAGTTATCGTTGAGGGGAAAGCGTACTCTGGATCTGTGGACAAAGGGAAAAAGTAAGCATTACGATAAGAAGCCCTCTCTTCTTTCGTACCTATTTCACGAACAACGGCAAATGTGGATATGAAACTTATGCCAATGGATACAGAAGCATGTGCCCTATCAGATGGCTCCAGTTTTGCGAGATTTGGACACTTGTCCGGCCTTTTATGCTCCAATATAGGCAGCTGTCTTTGTGCGGAAAGGGTACTATCTCCATGATTGGAAACGGAAAAGAAAGCAGTACGGTAAGATTTAGTGCCTTCTTTCGTGTATATTTCCCTAAATACAGATACTGTTGAAATGAAACTTACACCAATGGATGCAGGAACATGTGCCCTCTCGGATGACCCCAAGTTTGCCAGATTTCGACAATTTTCAGGCCTTTAGTGCACCAATATAGGCAGTTATCGTTGCGGGTAAAGCGTACTCTGGATCTGTGGACAAAGGGAAAAAGTAAGCATTACTATAAGAAGCCCTCTCTTCTTTCGTATCTATTTCACGAACAACGGCAAATGTGGATATGAAACTTATGCCAATGAATACAGAAGCATGTGCCCTATCAGATGGCACCAAATTTGCGAGATTTGGACACTTGTCCGGCCTCTTATGCTCCAAGATAGGCAGCTGTCTTTGTGCGGAAAGGGTACTATCTCCGTGATTGGAAACGGAAAGAAAGCAATACGGTAAGATTTAGTGCCTTCTTTCGTGTATATTTCCCTAAATAAAGAAACTGTTGAAATGAAACTTACACCAATGGATGCAGGAACATGTGCCCTCTCGGATGACCCCAAGTTTCCACAATTTGGACAATCTTCAGGCCTTTAGTGCACCAATATAGGCAGCTATCGTTGCGGGGAAAGCGTACCTTTGATCTGTGGACAAAGGGAAAAAGTAAGCATTACGATAAGAAGGCCTCTATTCTTTCATATGTATTTCCCGAAAAACGGCAAATGTGGATATGAAACTTATGCCAATGGATACAGAAGCATGTGCCCTATCAGATGGCACCAAATTTGCGAGATTTGGACACTTCTCAGGCCTTTTATGCTCCAATATAGGCAGCTGTCTTTGTGCAGAAAGGGTACTCTCTCCATGATTGGAAACGGAAAAGAAAGCAGTACGGTAAGATTTAGTGCCTTCTTTCGTGTATATTTCCCTAAATACAGAAACTGTTGAAATGAAACTTACACCAATGGATGCAGGAACATGTTTCCTCTGGGATGACCCCACGTTTGCCAGATTTCGACAATTTTCAGGCTTTTAGTGCACCAATATAGGCAGCTATCTTTGCGAGGAAAGCGTACCTTTGATCTGTGGACAAAGGGTAAAGTAAGCATTCCAAAAAGAAGCCCTCTATTCTTTCGTATGTATTTCTCGAAAAACGGCAAATGTGGATATGACACTTATGCCAATGGATACAGAAGCATGTGCCCTATCAGATGGCACCAAATTTGCGAGATTTGGACACTTCTCAGGCTTTTTATGCTCCAATATAGGCAGCTGTCTTTGTGCAGAAAGGGTACTCTCTCCATGCTTGGAAACGGAAAGAAAGCATACGGTAAGATTTAGTGCCTTCTTTCGTGTATATTTCCCTAAATACAGAAACTGTTGAAATGAAACTTACACCAATGGATGCAGGAACATGTGCCCTCTCGGATGACCCCACGTTTGCCAGATTTCGACAATTTTTAGGCCTTTAGTGCACCAATATAGGCAGTTATCGTTGCGGGGAAAGCGTACTCTGGATCTGTGGACAAAGGGAAAAAGTAAGCATTACGATAAGAAGCCCTCTCTTCTTTCGTATCTATTTCACGAACAACGGCAAATGTGGATATGAAACTTATGCCAATGGATACAGAAGCATGTGCCCTATCAGATGGCTCCAGTTTTGCGAGATTTGGACACTTGTCCGGCCTTTTATGCTCCAATATAGGCAGCTGTCTTTGTGCGGAAAGGGTACTCTCTCCATGATTGGAAACGGAAAGAAAGCAGTACGGTAAGATTTAGTGCCTTCTTTCGTGTATATTTCCCTAAATACAAATACTGTTGAAATGAAACTTATACCAATAGATGCAGGAACATGTGCCCCCTGGGATGACCCCAAGTTTGCCAGATTTCGACAATTTTCAGGCCTTTAGTGCACCAATATAGGCAGTTATCGTTGCGGGTAAAGCGTACTCTGGATCTGTGGACAAAGGGAAAAAGTAAGCATTACGATAAGAAGCCCTCTCTTCTTTCGTATCTATTTCACGAACAACGGCAAATGTGGATATGAAACTTATGCCAATGAATACAGAAGCATGTGCCCTCTCAGATGGCACCAAATTTGCGAGATTTGGACACTTGTCCGGCCTCTTATGCTCCAAGATAGGCAGCTGTCTTTGTGCGGAAAGGGTACTATCTCCGTGATTGGAAACGGAAAGAAAGCAGTACGGTAAGATTTAGTGCCTTTTTTCGTGTATATTTCCCTAAATAAAGAAACTGTTGAAATGAAACTTACACCAATGGATGCAGGAACATGTGCCCTCTCGGATGACCCCAAGTTTCCACAATTTGGACAATCTTCAGGCCTTTAGTGCACCAATATAGGCAGCTATCTTTGCGGGGAAAGCGTACCTTTGATCTGTGGACAAAGGGAAAAAGTAAGCATTACGATAAGAAGGCCTCTATTCTTTCATATGTATTTCCCGAAAAACGGCAAATGTGGATATGAAACTTATGCCAATGGATACAGAAGCATGTGCCCTATCAGATGGCACCAAATTTGCGATATTTGGACACTTGTCCGGCCTTTTATGCTCCAATATAGGCAGCTGCCTTTGTGCGGAAAGGGTACTATCTCCATGATTGGAAACGGAAAGAAAGCAGTACGGTAAGATTTAGTGCCTTCTTTCGTGTATATTTCCCTAAATACAGAAACTGTTGAAATGAAACTTACACCAATGGATGCAGGAACATGTGCCCTCTCGGATGACCCCACGTTTGCCAGATTTCGACAATTTTCAGGCCTTTAGTGCACCAATAAAGGCAGCTATCGTTGAGGGGAAAGCGTACCCTTGACCTGTGGACAAAGGGAAAAAGTAAGCATTACGATAAGAAGCCCTCTCTTCTTTCGTATCTATTTCACGAACAACGGCAAATGTGGATATGAAACTTATGCCAATGGATACAGAAGCATGTGCCCTATCAGATGGCACCAAATTTGCGAGATTTGGACACTTCTCAGGCCTTTTATGCTCCAATATAGGCAGCTGTCTTTGTGCAGAAAGGGTACTCTCTCCATGATTGGAAACGGAAAAGAAAGCAGTACGGTAAGATTTAGTGCCTTCTTTCGTGTATATTTCCCTAAATACAGAAACTGTTGAAATGAAACTTACACCAATGGATGCAGGAACATGTTTCCTCTGGGATGACCCCACGTTTGCCAGATTTCGACAATTTTCAGGCTTTTAGTGCACCAATATAGGCAGCTATCTTTGCGAGGAAAGCGTACCTTTGATCTGTGGACAAAGGGTAAAGTAAGCATTCCAAAAAGAAGCCCTCTATTCTTTCGTATGTATTTCTCGAAAAACGGCAAATGTGGATATGAAACTTATGCCAATGGATACAGAAGCATGTGCCCTATCAGATGGCACCAAATTTGCGAGATTTGGACACTTCTCAGGCTTTTTATGCTCCAATATAGGCAGCTGTCTTTGTGCAGAAAGGGTACTCTCTCCATGCTTGGAAACGGAAAAGAAAGCAGTACGGTAAGATTTAGTGCCTTCTTTCGTGTATATTTCCCTAAATACAGAAACTGTTGAAACGAAACTTACAGCAATGGATGCAGGAACATGTTTCCTCTGGGATGACCCCACGTTTGCCAGATTTCGACAATTTTCAGGCTTTTAGTGCACCAATATAGGCAGCTATCTTTGCGAGGAAAGCGTACCTTTGATCTGTGGACAAAGGGTAAAGTAAGCATTCCAAAAAGAAGCCCTCTATTCTTTCGTATGTATTTCTCGAAAAACGGCAAATGTGGATATGAAACTTATGCCAATGGATACAGAAGCATGTGCCCTATCAGATGGCACCAAATTTGCGAGATTTGGACACTTCTCAGGCATTTTATGCTCCAATATAGGCAGCTGTCTTTGTGCAGAAAGGGTACTCTCTCCATGCTTGGAAACGGAAAAGAAAGCAGTACGGTAAGATTTAGTGCCTGCATTCGTGTATATTTCCCTAAATACAGAAACTGTTGAAACGAAACCTACACCAATAGATGCAAGAACAGGTGTCCTCTCGAATGACCCCAAGTTTGCCAGATTTCGACAATTTTCAGGCCTTTAGTGCACCAATATAGGCAGCTATCTTTGCGAAGAAAGCGTACCCTTGATCTGTGGACAAAGGGAAAAGTAAGTATTACTAAAAGAAGCCCTCTATTCTTTCGTATCTATTTCCCGAAAAACGGCAAATATGGATATGAAACTTATGCCAATGGATAGAAGAGCATGTGCCCTATCAGATGGCACCAGTTTTGCGAGATTTGGACACTTTTCAGTCCTTTTATGCTTCAATATATGCAGCTGTCTTCGTGCGGAAAGGGTACTCTATCCATGATTGGAAACGGAAAGAAAGCAGTACGATAAGATTAAGTGCCTTCTTTCGTGTATATTTCCCTAAATACAGAAACTGTTGAAATGAAACTTACACCAATGGATGCAGAAACATGTGCCCTCTCGGATGACCCAAAGTTGGCCAGATTTCGACAATTTTTAGGCCTTTAGTGCACCAATATAGGCAGTTATCGTTGCGGGGAAAGCGTACCTTTGATCTGTGGACAAATGGAAAAAGTAAGCATTACGATAGGAAGCCCTCTATTCTTTCGAATGTATTTCCCAAAAAACGGCAAATGTGGATATGAAACTTATGCCAATGAATACAGAAGCATGTGCCCTATCAGATGGCACCAAATTTGCGAGATTTGGACACTTGTCCGGCCTCTTATGCTCCAAGATAGGCAGCTGTCTTTGTGCGGAAAGGGTACTATCTCAGTGATTGGAAACGGAAAGAAAGCAGTACGGTGAGATTTAGTGCCTTCTTTCATGTATATTTCCCTAAATACAGAAACTGTTGAAATGAAACTTAAACCAATGGATGCAGGAACATGTGCCCTCTCGGATGACCCCAAGTTTCCACAATTTGGACAATCTTCAGGCCTTTAGTGCACCAATATAGGCAGCTATCGTTGCGGGGAAAGCGTACCTTTGATCTGTGGACAAAGGGAAAAAGTAAGCATTACGATAAGAAGGCCTCTATTCTTTCGTATCTATTTCCCGAAAAACGGCAAATGTGGATATGAAACTTATGCCAATGGATAGAAGACCATGTACCCTATCCGATGGCACCAGGTTTGCAAGATTTGGACACTTGTCCGGCCTTTTATGCTCCAATATAGGCAGCTGTCTTTGTGCGGAAAGGGTACTATCTCCATGATTGGAAACAGAAAGAAGGCAGTACGGTAAGATTTAGTGCTTTCTTTCGTGTATATTTCCATAAATACAGAAACTGTTGAAATGAAACTTACACCAATGGATGCAGGAACATGTGTCCTCTCGAATGACCCCAAGTTTGCCAAATTTCGACAATTTTCAGGCCTTTAGTGCACCAATATAGGCAGCTCTCTTTGCGAGGAAAGCGTACCCTTGATCTGTGGACAAAGGGAAAAAGTAAGCATTACTAAAAGAAGCCCTCTATTCTTTCGTATCTATTTCTCGAAAAACGGCAAATATGGATATGAAACTTATGCCAATGGATACAGAAGAGCACGTGCCCTATCAGATGGCACCAGTTTTGCGAGATTTGGACACTTTTCAGTCCTTTTATGCTCCAATATAGGCAGCTGTCTTCGTGCGGAAAGGGTACTCTATCCATGATTGGAAACGGAAAAGAAAGCAGTACGATAAGATTAAGTGCCTTCTTTTGTGTATATTTCCCTAAATACAGAAACTGTTGAAATGAAACTTAAACCAATGGATGCAGAAACATGTGCCCTCTCGGATGACCCAAAGTTGGCCAGATTTCGACAATTTTTAGGCCTTTAGTGCACCAATATAGGCAGTTATCGTTGCGGGGAAAGCGTACCTTTGATCTGTGGACAAATGGAAAAAGTAAGCATTACGATAAGAAGCCCTCTATTCTTTCGTATGTATTTCCCGAAAAACGGCAAATGTGGATATGAAACTTATGCCATTGGATAGAAGAGCACGTGTCCTATCAGATGGCACCAGGTTTGCGAGATTTGGACACTTCTCAGGCCTTTTATGCTCCAATATAGGCAGCTGTCTTTGTGCAGAAAGGGTACTCTCTCCATGATTGGAAACGGAAAAGAAAGCAGTACGGTAAGATTTAGTGCCTTCTTTCGTGTATATTTCCCTAAATACAGAAACTTTTGAAATGAAACTTACACCAATGGATGCAGGAACATGTTTCCTCTGGGATGACCCCACGTTTGCCAGATTTCGACAATTTTCAGGCTTTTAGTGCACCAATATAGGCAGCTATCTTTGCGAGGAAAGCGTACCCTTGACCTGTGGACAAAGGGTAAAGTAAGCATTACAAAAAGAAGCCCTCTATTCTTTTGTATCTATTTTCCGAAAAACGGCAAATATGGATATGAAACTTATGCCAATGGATAGAAGAGCACGTGCCCTATCAGATGGCACCAGTTTTGCGAGATTTGGACACTTTTCAGTCCTTTTATGCTAAAATATAGGCAGCTGTCTTCGTGCGGAAAGGGTACTCTATCCATGATTGGAAACGGAAAGAAAGCAGTACGGTAAGATTTAGTGCCTTCGTTCGTGTATATTTCCCAAAATACAGATACTGTTGAAATGAAACTTATACCAATGGATGCAGGAACATGTGCCCTCTCGGATGACCCCAAGTTTGCCAGATTTCGACAATTTTCAGGCCTTTAGTGCACCAATATAGGCAGTTATCGTTGCGGGTAAAGCGTACCTTTGATCTGTGGACAAAGGGAAAAAGTAAGCATTACGATAAGAAGGCCTCTTTTCTTTCATATGTATTTCCCGAAAAACGGCAAATGTGGATATGAAACTTATGCCAATGGATACAGAAGCATGTGCCCTATCAGATGGCACCAAATTTGCGATATTTGGACACTTGTCCGGCCTTTTATGCTCCAATATAGGCAGCTGCCTTTGTGCGGAAAGGGTACTATCTCCATGATTGGAAACGGAAAGAAAGCAGTACGGTAAGATTTAGTGCCTTCTTTCGTGTATATTTCCCTAAATACAGAAAATGTTGAAATGAAACTTACACCAATGGTTGCAGGAACATGTGCCCTCTCGGATGACCCCACGTTTGCCAGATTTCGACAATTTTCAGGCCTTTAGTGCACCAATATAGGCAGCTATCGTTGAGGGGAAAGCGTACCCTTGACCTGTGGACAAATGGAAAAAGTAAGCATTACGATAAGAAGCCCTTTATTCTTTCGTATGTATTTCCCGAAAAACGGCAAATGTGGATATGAAACTTATGCCATTGGATAGAAGAGCACGTGTCCTATCAGATGGCACCAGGTTTGCGAGATTTGGACACTTCTCAGGCCTTTTATGCTCCAATATAGGCAGCTGTCTTTGTGCAGAAAGGGTACTCTCCATGATTGGAAACGGAAAAGAAAGCAGTACGGTAAGATTTAGTGCCTTCTTTCGTGTATATTTCCCTAAATACAGAAACTGTTGAAATGAAACTTACACCAATGGATGCAGGAACATGTTTCCTCTGGGATGACCCCACGTTTGCCAGATTTCGACAATTTTCAGGCTTTTAGTGCACCAATATAGGCAGCTATCTTTGCGAGGAAAGCGTACCCTTGACCTGTGGACAAAGGGTAAAGTAAGCATTACAAAAAGAAGCCCTCTATTCTTTTGTATCTATTTCCCGAAAAACGGCAAATGTGGATATGAAACTTATGCCAATGGATAGAAAAGCATGTGCCCTATCAGATGGCACAAAGTTTGCGAGATTTGGACACTTTTTTAGGCCTTTTGTGCTCCAATATAGGCAGCTGTTTTCCTGCGGAAAGCGTACTCTCTCCATGATTGGAAACGGAAAGAAAGCAGTACGGTAAGATTTAGTGCCTGCATTCGTGTATATTTCCCTAAATACAGAAACTGTTGAAACGAAACCTACACCAACAGATGCAAGAACAGTCGTCCTTTCGAATGACCCAAAGTTTGCCAAATTTCGACAATTTTCAGGCCTTTAGTGCACCAACATAGGCAGCTATCTTTGCGAGGAAAGCGTACCTTTGATCTGTGGACAAAGGGAAAAAGTAAGCATTACTAAAAGAAGCCCTCTATTCTTTCGTATCTATTTCTCGAAAAACGGCAAATGTGGATATGAAACTTATGCCAATGGATACAGAAGAATGTGCCCTATCAGATGGCACCAAATTTGCGAGATTTGGACACTTTTCCGGCCTTTTATGCTCCAATATAGGCAGCTGTCTTTGTGCAGAAAGGGTACTCTCTCCATGCTTGGAAACGGAAAAGAAAGCAGTACGGTAAGATTTAGTGCCTGCATTCGTGTATATTTCCCTAAATACAGAAACTGTTGAAACGAAACCTACACCAATAGATGCAAGAACAGGTGTCCTCTCGAATGACCCCAAGTTTGCCAAATTGCGACAATTTTCAGGCCTTTAGTGCACCAATATAGGCAGCTATCTTTGCGAGGAAAGCGTACCCTTGATCTGTGGACAAAGGGAAAAAGTAAGCATTACTAAAAGAAGCCCTCTATTCTTTCGTATCTATTTCTCGAACAACGGCAAATATGGATATGAAACTTATGCCAATGGATAGAAGAGCACGTGCCCTATCAGATGGCACCAGTTTTGCGAGATTTGGACACTTTTCAGTCCTTTTATGCTCCAATATAGGCAGCTGTCTTTGTGCAGAAAGGGTACTCTCCATGATTGGAAACGGAAAAGAAAGCAGTACGGTAAGATTTAGTGCCTTCTTTCGTGTATATTTCCCTAAATACAGAAACTGTTGAAATGAAACTTACACCAATGGATGCAGGAACATGTTTCCTCTGGGATGACCCCACGTTTGCCAGATTTCGACAATTTTCAGGCTTTTAGTGCACCAATATAGGCAGCTATCTTTGCGAGGAAAGCGTACCCTTGACCTGTGGACAAAGGGTAAAGTAAGCATTACAAAAAGAAGCCCTCTATTCTTTTGTATCTATTTCCCGAAAAACGGCAAATGTGGATATGAAACTTATGCCAATGGATAGAAAAGCATGTGCCCTATCAGATGGCACAAAGTTTGCAAGATTTGGACACTTTTTTAGGCCTTTTGTGCTCCAATATAGGCAGCTGTTTTCCTGCGGAAAGCGTACTCTCTCCATGATTGGAAACGGAAAGAAAGCAGTACGGTAAGATTTAGTGCCTGCATTCGTGTATATTTCCCTAAATACAGAAACTGTTGAAACGAAACCTACACCAACAGATGCAAGAACAGGTGTCCTCTCGAATGACCCAAAGTTTGCCAAATTTCGACAATTTTCAGGCCTTTAGTGCACCAACATAGGCAGCTATCTTTGCGAGGAAAGCGTACCTTTGATCTGTGGACAAAGGGAAAAAGTAAGCATTACTAAAAGAAGCCCTCTATTCTTTCGTATCTATTTCTCGAAAAACGGCAAATGTGGATATGAAACTTATGCCAATGGATACAGAAGCATGTGCCCTATCAGATGGCACCAAATTTGCGAGATTTGGACACTTTTCCGGCCTTTTATGCTCCAATATAGGCAGCTGTCTTTGTGCAGAAAGGGTACTCTCTCCATGCTTGGAAACGGAAAAGAAAGCAGTACGGTAAGATTTAGTGCCTGCATTCGTGTATATTTCCCTAAATACAGAAACTGTTGAAACGAAACCTACACCAATAGATGCAAGAACAGGTGTCCTCTCGAAAGACCCCAAGTTTGCCAAATTGCGACAATTTTCAGGCCTTTAGTGCACCAATATAGGCAGCTATCTTTGCGAGGAAAGCGTACCCTTGATCTGTGGACAAAGGGAAAAAGTAAGCATTACTAAAAGAAGCCCTCTATTCTTTCGTATCTATTTCTCGAAAAACGGCAAATATGGATATGAAACTTATGCCAATGGATAGAAGAGCACGTGCCCTATCAGATGGCACCAGTTTTGCGAGATTTGGACACTTTTCAGTCCTTTTATGCCACAATAGGCAGCTGTCTTCGTGCGGAAGGGTACTCTATCCATGATTGGAAACGGAAAGAAAGCAGTACGGTAAGATTTAGTGCCTTCTTTCGTGTATATTTCCCTAAATACAGATACTGTTGAAATGAAACTTATACCAATGGATGCAGGAACATGTGCCCTCTCTGATGACCCCAAGTTTGCCAGATTTCGACAATTTTCAGGCCTTTAGTGCACCAATATAGGCAGTTATCGTTGCGGGGAAAGCGTACCTTTGATCTGTGGACAAAGGGAAAAAGTAAGCATTACGATAAGAAGGCCTCTTTTCTTTCATATGTATTTCCCGAAAAACGGCAAATGTGGATATGAAACTTATGCCAATGGATACAGAAGCATGTGCCCTATCAGATGGCACCAAATTTGCGATATTTGGACACTTGTCCGGCCTTTTATGCTCCAATATAGGCAGCTGCCTTTGTGCGGAAAGGGTACTATCTCCATGATTGGAAACGGAAAGAAAGCAGTACGGTAAGATTTAGTGCATTCTTTCGTGTATATTTCCCTAAATACAGAAACTGTTGAAATGAAACTTACACCAATGGATGCAGGAACATGTGCCCTCTCGGATGACCCCACGTTTGCCAGATTTCGACAATTTTCAGGCCTTTAGTGCACCAATATAGGCAGCTATCGTTGAGGGGAAAGCGTACCCTTGACCTGTGGACAAAGGGAAAAAGTAAGCATTACGATAAGAAGCCCTCTCTTCTTTCGTATCTATTTCACGAACAACGGCAAATGTGGATATGAAACTTATGCCAATGGATAGAAGACCATGTACCCTATCCGATAGCACCAGGTTTGCGAGATTTGGACACTTTTCAGGCCTTTTATGCTCCAATATAGGCAGCTGTCTTTGCGCAGAAAGTGTACTCTATCCATGATAGGAAACGGAAAGAAAACAGTACGGTAAGATTTAGTACCTTCTTTCGTGTATATTTCCCTTAAAAGAGAAACTGTTGAAATGAAACTTACACCAATGGATGCAGGAACATGTGCCCTCTCGGATGACCCCACGTTTGAAAGATTTCGACAATTTTTAGGCCTTTACTACACCAATATAGGCAGTTATCGTTGCGGGGAAAGCGTATTCTTGATCTGTGGACAAAGGGAAAAAGTAAGCATTACGATAAGAAGCCGTCTCTTCTTTCGTATCTATTTCCCGAACAACGGCAAATGTGGATATGAAACTTATGCCAATGGATACAGAAGCATGTGCCCTATCAGATGGCACCAAATTTGCGAGATTTGGACACTTGTCCGGCCTTTTATGCTCCAATATAGGCAGCTGTCTTTGTGCGGAAAGGGTACTATCTCCATGATTGGAAACGGAAAGAAAGCAGTACGGTAAGATTTAGTGCCTTCTTTCGTGTATATTTCCCTAAATACAGAAACTGTTGAAATGAAACTTAAACCAATGGATGCAGGAACATGTGCCCTCTCGGATGACCCCCCGTTTGCCAGATTTCGACAATTTTCAGGCCTTTAGTGCACCAATATAGGCAGCTATCGTTGAGGGGAAAGCGTACCTTTGACCTGTGGACGAAGGGAAAAAGTAAGCATTACGATAGGAAGCCCTCTATTCTTTCGAATGTATTTCCCGAAAACCGGCAAATGTGGATATGAAACTTATGCCAATGGATAGAACAGCATGTGCCCTATCAGATGGCACCGGGTTTGCGAGATTTGGACACTTTTCAGGCCTTTTATGCTCCAATATAGGCAGCTGTCTTTGCGCAGAAAGTGTACTCTATCCATGATAGGAAACGGAAAGAAAGCATACGGTAAGATTTAGTGCCTTCTTTCGTGTATATTTCCCTAAATACAGAAACTGTTGAAATGAAACTTAAACCAATGGATGCAGGAACATGTGCCCTCTCGGATGACCCCCACGTTTGCCAGATTTCGACAATTTTTAGGCCTTTAGTGCACCAATATAGGCAGTTATCGTTGCGGGGAAAGCGTACTCTGGATCTGTGGACAAAGGGAAAAAGTAAGCATTACGATAAGAAGCCCTCTCTTCTTTCGTATCTATTTCACGAACAACGGCAAATGTGGATATGAAACTTATGCCAATGGATAGAAGACCATGTACCCTATCCGATAGCACCAGGTTTGCGAGATTTGGACACTTTTCAGGCCTTTTATGCTCCAATATAGGCAGCTGTCTTTGCGCAGAAAGTGTACTCTATCCATGATAGGAAACGGAAAGAAAACAGTACGGTAAGATTTAGTACCTTCTTTCGTGTATATTTCCCTTAAAACAGAAACTGTTGAAATGAAACTTACACCAATGGATGCAGGAACATGTGCCCTCTCGGATGACCCCACGTTTGAAAGATTTCGACAATTTTTAGGCCTTTACTACACCAATATAGGCAGTTATCGTTGCGGGGAAAGCGTATTCTTGATCTGTGGACAAAGGGAAAAAGTAAGCATTACGATAAGAAGCCGTCTCTTCTTTCGTATCTATTTCCCGAACAACGGCAAATGTGGATATGAAACTTATGCCAATGGATACAGAAGCATGTGCCCTATCAGATGGCACCAAATTTGCGAGATTTGGACACTTGTCCGGCCTTTTATGCTCCAATATAGGCAGCTGTCTTTGTGCGGAAAGGGTACTATCTCCATGATTGGAAACGGAAAGAAAGCAGTACGGTAAGATTTAGTGCCTTCTTTCGTGTATATTTCCCTAAATACAGAAACTGTTGAAATGAAACTTAAACCAATGGATGCAGGAACATGTGCCCTCTCGGATGACCCCCCGTTTGCCAGATTTCGACAATTTTCAGGCCTTTAGTGCACCAATATAGGCAGCTATCGTTGAGGGGAAAGCGTACCTTTGACCTGTGGACGAAGGGAAAAAGTAAGCATTACGATAGGAAGCCCTCTATTCTTTCGAATGTATTTCCCGAAAACCGGCAAATGTGGATATGAAACTTATGCCAATGGATAGAACAGCATGTGCCCTATCAGATGGCACCGGGTTTGCGAGATTTGGACACTTTTCAGGCCTTTTATGCTCCAATATAGGCAGCTGTCTTTGCGCAGAAAGTGTACTCTATCCATGATAGGAAACGGAAAGAAAGCATACGGTAAGATTTAGTGCCTTCTTTCGTGTATATTTCCCTAAATACAGAAACTGTTGAAATGAAACTTACACCAATGGATGCAGGAACATGTGCCCTCTCGGATGACCCCCACGTTTGCCAGATTTCGACAATTTTTAGGCCTTTAGTGCACCAATATAGGCAGTTATCGTTGCGGGGAAAGCGTACTCTGGATCTGTGGACAAAGGGAAAAAGTAAGCATTACGATAAGAAGCCCTCTCTTCTTTCGTATCTATTTCACGAACAACGGCAAATGTGGATATGAAACTTATGCCAATGGATACAGAAGCATGTGCCCTATCAGATGGCTCCAGTTTTGCGAGATTTGGACACTTGTCCGGCCTTTTATGCTCCAATATAGGCAGCTGGCTTTGTGCGGAAAGGGTACTCTCTCCATGATTGGAAACGGACAGAAAGCAGTACGGTAAGATTTAGTGCCTTCTTTCGTGCATATTTCCCTGAATACAGATATTGTTGAAATGAAACTTACACCAATGGATGCAGGAACATGTGCCCTCTCGGATGACCCCAAGTTTGCCAGATTTCGACAATTTTCAGGCCTTTAGTGCACCAATATAGGCAGTTATCGTTGCGGGTAAAGCGTACTCTGGATCTGTGGACAAAGGGAAAAAGTAAGCATTACGATAAGAAGCCCTCTCTTCTTTCGTATCTATTTCACGAACAACGGCAAATGTGGATATGAAACTTATGCCAATGGATAGAAGACCATGTACCCTATCCGATGGCACCAGGTTTGCGAGATTTGGACACTTGTCCGGCCTTTTATGCTCCAATATAGGCAGCTGTCTTTGTGCGGAAAGGGTACTATCTCCATGATTGGAAACGGAAAGAAAGCAGTACGGTAAGATTTAATGCCTTCTTTCGTGTATATTTCCCTAAATACAGAAACTGTTGAAATGAAACTTACACCGATGGATGCAGGAACACTCGCCCTCTCGGATGACCCCAAGTTTCCACAATTTGGAAAATCTTCAGGCCTTTAGAGCACCAATATAGGCAGCTATCGTTGAGGGGAAAGCGTACCCTTGATCTGTGGACAAAGGGAAACAGTAAGCATTACGATAAGAAGCCCTCTCTTCTTTTGTATCTATTTCACGAACAACGGCAAATGTGGATATGAAACTTTTGCCAATGGATACAGAAGCATGTGCCCTATCAGATGACACCAAATTTGCGAGATTTGGACACTTGTCCGGCCTTTTATGCTCCAATATAGGCAGCTGTCTTTGTGCGGAAAGGGTACTCTCTCCATGATTGGAAACGGAAAGAAAGCAGTACGGTAAGATTTAGTGCCTTCTTTCGTGTATATTTCCCTAAATACAGAAACTGTTGAAATGAAACTTACACCAATGGATGCAAGAACATGTGCCCTCTCGGATGACCCCACGTTTGCCAGATTTCGACAATTTTCAGGCCTTTAGTGCACCAATATAGGCAGCTATCGTTGAGGGGAAAGCGTACCTTTGACCTGTGGACGAAGGGAAAAAGTAAGCATTACGATAGGAAGCCCTCTATTCTTTCGAATGTATTTCCCGAAAACCGGCAAATGTGGATATGAAACTTATGCCAATGGATAGAACAGCATGTGCCCTATCAGATGGCACCGGGTTTGCGAGATTTGGACACTTTTCAGGCCTTTTATGCTCCAATATAGGCAGCTGTCTTTGCGCAGAAAGTGTACTCTATCCATGATAGGAAACGGAAAGAAAGCATACGGTAAGATTTAGTGCCTTCTTTCGTGTATATTTCCCTAAATACAGAAACTGTTGAAATGAAACTTACACCAATGGATGCAGGAAAATGTGCCCTCTCGGATGACCCCCACGTTTGCCAGATTTCGACAATTTTTAGGCCTTTAGTGCACAAATATAGGCAGTTATCGTTGCGGGGAAAGCGTACTCTGGATCTGTGGACAAAGGGAAAAAGTAAGCATTACGATAAGAAGCCCTCTCTTCTTTTGTATCTATTTCACGAACAACGGCAAATGTGGATATGAAACTTTTGCCAATGGATACAGAAGCATGTGCCCTATCAGATGACACCAAATTTGCGAGATTTGGACACTTGTCCGGCCTTTTATGCTCCAATATAGGCAGCTGTCTTTGTGCGGAAAGGGTACTCTCTCCATGATTGGAAACGGAAAGAAAGCAGTACGGTAAGATTTAGTGCCTTCTTTCGTGTATATTTCCCTAAATACAGAAACTGTTGAAATGAAACTTACACCAATGGATGCAGGAACATGTGCCCTCTCGGATGACCCCACGTTTGCCAGATTTCGACAATTTTTAGGCCTTTAGTGCACCAATATAGGCAGCTATCGTTGAGGGGAAAGCGTACCTTTGACCTGAGGACGAAGGGAAAAAGTAAGCATTACGATAGGAAGCCCTCTATTCTTTCGAATGTATTTCCCGAAAAACGGCAAATGTGGATATGAAACTTATGCCAATGGATAAACAGCATGTGCCCTATCAGATGGCACCGGGTTTGCGAGATTTGGACACTTTTCAGGCCTTTTATGCTCCAATATAGGCAGCTGTCTTTGCGCAGAAAGTGTACTCTATCCATGATAGGAAACGGAAAGAAAGCATACGGTAAGATTTAGTGCCTTCTTTCGTGTATATTTCCCTAAATACAGAAACTGTTGAAATGAAACTTACACCAATAGATGCAGGAACATGTGCCCTCTCGGATGACCCCCACGTTTGCCAGATTTCGACAATTTTTAGGCCTTTAGTGCACCAATATAGGCAGTTATCGTTTCGGGGAAAGCGTACTCTGGATCTGTGGACAAAGGGAAAAAGTAAGCATTACGATAAGAAGCCCTCTCTTCTTTTGTATCTATTTCACGAACAACGGCAAATGTGGATATGAAACTTATGCCAATGGATACAGAAGCACGTGCCCTATCAGATGGCTCCAGTTTTGCGAGATTTGGACACTTGTCCGGCCTTTTATGCTCCAATATAGGCAGCTGGCTCTGTGCGGAAAGGGTACTCTCTCCATGATTGGAAACGGACAGAAAGCAGTACGGTAAGATTTAGTGCCTTCCTTCGTGCATATTTCCCTGAATACAGATACTGTTGAAATTAAACTTACACCAATGGATGCAGGAACATGTGCCCTCTCAGATGACCCCAAATTTGCCAGATTTCGACAATTTTTAGGCCTTTAGTGCACCAATATAGGCAGTTATCGTTGCGGGTAAAGTGTACTCTGGATCTGTGGACAAAGGGAAAAAGTAAGCATTACGATAAGAAGCCCTCTCTTCTTTCGTATCTATTTCACGAACAACGGCAAATGTGGATATGAAACTTATGCCAATGGATAGAAGACCATGTACCCTATCCGATGGCACCAGGTTTGCGAGATTTGGACACTTGTCCGGCCTTTTATGCTCCAATATAGGCAGCTGTCTTTGTGCGGAAAGGGTACTATCTCCATGATTGGAAACGGAAAGAAAGCAGTACGGTAAGATTTAGTGCCTTCTTTCGTGTATATTTCCCTAAATACAGAAACTGTTGAAATGAAACTTACACCGATGGATGCAGGAACATGTGCCCTCTCGGATGACCCCAAGTTTCCACAATTTGGAAAATCTTCAGGCCCTTAGTGCACCAATAAAGGCAGCTATTGTTGCGGGGAAAGCGTACTTTGGATCTGTGGACAAAGGGAAAAAGTAAGCATTACGATAAGAAGCCCTCTCTTCTTTTGTATCTATTTTACGAACAACGGCAAATGTGGATATGAAACTTTTGCCAATGGATACAGAAGCATGTGCCCTATCAGATGACACCAAATTTGCGAGATTTGGACACTTGTCCGGCCTTTTATGCTCCAATATAGGCAGCTGTCTTTGTGCGGAAAGAGTACTCTCTCCATGATTGGAAACTGAAAGAAAGCAGTACGGTAAGATTTAGTGCCTTCTTTCAGTTATATTTCCCTAAATACAGAAATTGTTGAAATGAAACTTACACCAATGGATGCAGGAACATGTTTCCTCTTGGGTGACCCCACGTTTTCCAGATTTCGACAATTTTCAGGCCTTTAGTGCACAAATACAGGCAGTTATCGTTGCGGGGAAAGCCTACTCTGGATCTGTGGACAAAGAGAAAAAGTAAGCATTACGATAAGAAGCCCTCTCTTCTTTCGTATCTATTTCACGAACAACGGCAAATGTGGATATGAAACTTATGCCAATGGATACAGAAGCATGTGCCCTATCAGATGGCACCAAATTTGCGAGATTTGGACACTTCTCAGGCCTTTTATGCTCCAATATAGGCAGCTGTCTTTGTGCAGAAAGGGTACTCTCTCCATGCTTGGAAACGGAAAAGAAAGCAGTACGGTAAGATTTAGTGCCTGCATTCGTGTATATTTCCCTAAATACAGAAACTGTTGAAACGAAACCTACACCAATAGATGCAAGAACAGGTGTCCTCTCGAATGACCCCAAGTTTGCCAAATTTCGACAATTTTCAGGCCTTTAGTGCACCAATATAGGCAGCTATCTTTGCGAGGAAAGCGTACCCTTGATCTGTGGACAAAGGGAAAAAGTAAGCATTACTAAAAGAAGCCCTCTATTCTTTCGTATCTATTTCTCGAAAAACGGCAAATATGGATATGAAACTTATGCCAATGGATAGAAGAGCACGTGCCCTATCAGATGGCACCAGTTTTGCGAGATTTGGACACTTTTCAGTCCTTTTATGCTCCAATATAGGCAGCTGTCTTCGTGCGGAAAGGGTACTCTATCCATGATTGGAAACGGAAAGAAAGCAGTACGGTAAGATTTAGTGCCTTCTTTCGTGTATATTTCCCTAAATACAGATACTGTTGAAATGAAACTTATACCAATGGATGCAGGAACAAGTGCCCTCTCGGATGACCCCAAGTTTGCCAGATTTCGACAATTTTCAGGCCTTTAGTGCACCAATATAGGCAGTTATCGTTGCGGGTAAAGCGTACCTTTGATCTGTGGACAAAGGGAAAAAGTAAGCATTACGATAAGAAGGCCTCTTTTCTTTCATATGTATTTCCCGAACAACGGCAAATGTGGATATGAAACTTTTGCCAATGGATACAGAAGCATGTGCCCTATCAGATGGCACCAAATTTGCGATATTTGGACACTTGTCCGGCCTTTTATGCTCCAATATAGGCAGCTGCCTTTGTGCGGAAAGGGTACTATCTCCATGATTGGAAACGGAAAGAAAGCAGTACGGTAAGATTTAGTGCCTTCTTTCGTGTATATTTCCCTAAATACAGAAACTGTTGAAATGAAACTTACACCAATGGATGCAGGAACATGTGCCCTCTCGGATGACCCCACGTTTGCCAGATTTCGACAATTTTCAGGCCTTTAGTGCACCAATATAGGCAGCTATCGTTGAGGGGAAAGCGTACCCTTGACCTGTGGACAAATGGAAAAAGTAAGCATTACGATAAGAAGCCCTCTATTCTTTCGTATGTATTTCCCGAAAAACGGCAAATGTGGATATGAAACTTATGCCAATGGATAGAAGAGCAGGTGCCCTATCAGATGGCACCAGGTTTGCGAGATTTGGACACTTTTCAGGCCTTTTATGCTCCAATATAGGCAGCTGTCTTTGTGCAGAAAGGGTACTCTCTCCATGATTGGAAACGGAAAAGAAAGCAGTACGGTAAGATTTAGTGCCTTCTTTCGTGTATATTTCCCTAAATACAGAAACTGTTGAAATGAAACTTACACCAATGGATGCAGGAACATGTTTCCTCTGGGATGACCCCACGTTTGCCAGATTTCGACAATTTTCAGGCTTTTAGTGCACCAATATAGGCAGCTATCTTTGCGAGGAAAGCGTACCCTTGACCTGTGGACAAAGGGTAAAGTAAGCATTACAAAAAGAAGCCCTCTATTCTTTTGTATCTATTTTCCGAAAAACGGCAAATGTGGATATGAAACTTATGCCAATGGATAGAAAAGCATGTGCCCTATCAGATGGCACAAAGTTTGCGAGATTTGGACACTTTTTTAGGCCTTTTGTGCTCCAATATAGGCAGCTGTTTTCGTGCGGAAAGCGTACTCTCTCCATGATTGGAAACGGAAAGAAAGCAGTACGGTAAGATTTAGTGCCTGCATTCGTGTATATTTCCCTAAATACAGAAACTGTTGAAACGAAACCTACACCAATAGATGCAAGAACAGGTGTCCTCTCGAATGACCCAAAGTTTGCCAAATTTCGACAATTTTCAGGCCTTTAGTGCACCAACATAGGCAGCTATCTTTGCGAGGAAAGCGTACCTTTGATCTGTGGACAAAGGGAAAAAGTAAGCATTACTAAAAGAAGCCCTCTATTCTTTCGTATCTATTTCTCGAAAAACGGCAAATGTGGATATGAAACTTATGCCAATGGATACAGAAGCATGTGCCCTATCAGATGGCACCAAATTTGCGAGATTTGGACACTTCTCAGGCCTTTTATGCTCCAATATAGGCAGCTGTCTTTGTGCAGAAAGGGTACTCTCTCCATGCTTGGAAACGGAAAAGAAAGCAGTACGGTAAGATTTAGTGCCTGCATTCGTGTATATTTCCCTAAATACAGAAACTGTTGAAACGAAACCTACACCAATAGATGCAAGAACAGGTGTCCTCTCGAATGACCCCAAGTTTGCCAAATTGCGACAATTTTCAGGCCTTTAGTGCACCAATATAGGCAGCTATCTTTGCGAGGAAAGCGTACCCTTGATCTGTGGACAAAGGGAAAAAGTAAGCATTACTAAAAGAAGCCCTCTATTCTTTCGTATCTATTTCTCGAACAACGGCAAATATGGATATGAAACTTATGCCAATGGATAGAAGAGCACGTGCCCTATCAGATGGCACCAGTTTTGCGAGATTTGGACACTTTTCAGTCCTTTTATGCTCCAATATAGGCAGCTGTCTTCGTGCGGAAAGGGTACTCTATCCATGATTGGAAACGGAAAGAAAACAGTACGATAAGATTAAGTGCCTTCTTTTGTGTATATTTCCCTAAATACAGAAACTGTTGAAATGAAACTTACACCAATGGATGCAGAAACATGTGCCCTCTCGGATGACCCAAAGTTGGCCAGATTTCGACAATTTTTAGGCCTTTAGTGCACCAATATAAGCAGTTATCGTTGCGGGGAAAGCGTACCTGGATCTGTGGACAAAGGGAAAAAGTAAGCATTACGATAAGAAGCCGTCTCTTCTTTCGTATCTATTTCACAAACAACGGCAAATGTGGATATGAAACTTATGCCAATGGATACAGAAGCATGTGCCCTATCAGATGGCACCAAGTTTGCGAGATTTGGACACTTTTCAGGCCTTTTATGCTCCAATATAGGCAGCTGTCTTTGTGCGGAAAGGGTACTCTCTCCATGATTGGAAACGGAAAAGAAAGCAGTACGATAAGATTAAGTGCCTTCTTTCGTGTATATTTCCCTAAATACAGAAACTGTTGAAATGAAACTTACACCAATGGATGCAGAAACATGTGCCCTCTCGGATGACCCAAAGTTGGCCAGATTTCGACAATTTTTAGGCCTTTAGTGCACCAATATAAGCAGTTATCGTTGCGGGGAAAGCGTACCTGGATCTGTGGACAAAGGGAAAAAGTAAGCATTACGATAAGAAGCCGTCTCTTCTTTCGTATCTATTTCACAAACAACGGCAAATGTGGATATGAAACTTATGCCAATGGATACAGAAGCATGTGCCCTATCAGATGGCACCAGGTTTGCGAGATTTGGAGACTTTTCAGGCCTTTTATGCTCCAATATAGGCAGCTGTCTATGCGCAGAAAGTGTACTCTATCCATGATAGGAAACGGAAAGAAAGCATACGGTAAGATTTAGTGCCTTCTTTCGTGTATATTTCCCTAAATACAGAAACTGTTGAAATGAAACTTACACCAATGGATGCAGAAACATGTGCCCTCTCGGATGACCTAAAGTTGGCCAGATTACGACAATTTTTAGGCCTTTAGTGCACCAATATAAGCAGTTATCGTTGCGGGGAAAGCGTACCTGGATCTGTGGACAAAGGGAAAAAGTAAGCATTACGATAAGAAGCCCTCTCTTCTTTCGTATCTATTTCACAAACAACGGCAAATGTGGATATGAAACTTATGCCAATGGATACAGAAGCATGTGCCCTATCAGATGGCACCAGGTTTGCGAGATTTGGACACTTTTCAGGCCTTTTATGCTCCAATATAGGCAGCTGTCTTTGCGCAGAAAGTGTACTCTATCCATGATAGGAAACGGAAAGAAAGCATACGGTAAGATTTAGTGCCTTCTTTCGTGTATATTTCCCTAAATACAGAAATTGTTGAAATGAAACTTACACCAATGGATGCAGGAACATGTGCCCTCTCGGATGACCCCACGTTTGCCAGATTTCGACAATTTTTAGGCCTTTAGTGCACCAATATAGGCAGTTATCGTTGCAGGGAAAGCGTACTCTGGATCTGTGGACAAAGGGAAAAAGTAAGCATTACGATAAGAAGCCCTCTCTTCTTTCGTATCTATTTCACGAACAACGGCAAATGTGGATATGAAACTTATGCCAATGGATACAGAAGCATGTGCCCTATCAGATGGCTCCAGTTTTGCGAGATTTGGACACTTGTCCGGCCTTTTATGCTCCAATATAGGCAGCTGTCTTTGTGCGGAAAGGGTACTCTCTCCATGATTGGAAACGGAAAGAAAGCAGTACGGTAAGATTTAGTGCCTTCTTTCGTGTATATTTCCCTAAATACAGATACTGTTGAAATGAAACTTATACCAATGGATGCAGGAACATGTGCCCTCTCGGATGACCCAAAGTTGGCCAGATTTCGACAATTTTCAGGCCTTTAGTGCACCAATATAGGCAGTTATCGTTGCGGGTAAAGCGTACCTTTGATCTGTGGACAAAGGGAAAAAGTAAGCATTACGATAAGAAGGCCTCTTTTCTTTCATATGTATTTCTCGAAAAACGGCAAATGTGGATATGAAACTTATGCCAATGGATACAGAAGCATGTGCCCTATCAGATGGCACCAAATTTGCGAGATTTGGACACTTCTCAGGCCTTTTATGCTCCAATATAGGCAGCTGTCTTTGTGCAGAAAGGGTACTCTCTCCATGCTTGGAAACGGAAAAGAAAGCAGTACGGTAAGATTTAGTGGCTGCATTCGTGTATATTTCCCTAAATACAGAAACTGTTGAAACGAAACCTACACCAATAGATGCAAGAACAGGTGTCCTCTCGAATGACCCCAAGTTTGCCAGATTTCGACAATTTTCAGGCCTTTAGTGCACCAATATAGGCAGCTATCTTTGCGAGGAAAGCGTGCCCTTGATCTGTGGACAAAGGGAAAAAGTAAGCATTACTAAAAGAAGCCCTCTATTCTTTCGTATCTATTTTTCGAGAAAACGGCAAATATGGATATGAAACTTATGCCAATGGATAGAACAGCATGTGCCCTATCAGATGGCACCAGTTTTGCGAGATTTGGACACTTTTCAGTCCTTTTATGCTCCAATATAGGCAGCTGTCTTCGTGCGGAAAGGGTACTCTATCCATGATTGGAAACGGAAAGAAAGCATTACGATAAGTTTAAGTGCCTTCTTTTGTGTATATTTCCCTAAATACAGAAACTGTTGAAATGACACTTACACCAATGGATGCAGAAACATGTGCCCTCTCGGATGACCCAAAGTTGGCCAGATTTCGACAATTTTTAGGCCTTTAGTGCACCAATATAAGCAGTTATCGTTGCGGGGAAAGCGTACCTGGATCTGTGGACGAAGGGAAAAAGTAAGCATTACGATAAGAAGCCGTCTCTTCTTTCGTATCTATTTCACAAACAACGGCAAATGTGGATATGAAACTTATGCCAATGGATACAGAAGCATGTGCCCTATCAGATGGCACCGGGTTTGCGAGATTTGGACACTTTTCAGGCCTTTTATGCTCCAATATAGGCAGCTGTCTTTGCGCAGAAAGTGTACTCTATCCATGATAGGAAACGGAAAGAAAGCATACGGTAAGATTTAGTGCCTTCTTCCGTGTATATTTCCCTAAATACAGAAACTGTTGAAATGAAACTTACACCAATGGATGCAGGAACATGTGCCCTCTCGGATGACCCCACGTTTGCCAGATTTCGACAATTTTTAGGCCTTTAGTGCACCAATATAGGCAGTTATCGTTGCGGGGAAAGCGTACTCTGGATCTGTGGACAAAGGGAAAAAGTAAGCATTACGATAAGAAGCCCTCTCTTCTTTCGTATCTATTTCACGAACAACGGCAAATGTGGATATGAAACTTATGCCAATGGATACAGAAGCATGTGCCCTATCAGATGGCTCCAGTTTTGCGAGATTTGGACACTTGTCCGGCCTTTTATGCTCCAATATAGGCAGCTGTCTTTGTGCGGAAAGGGTACTCTCTCCATGATTGGAAACGGAAAGAAAGCAGTACGGTAAGATTTAGTGCCTTCTTTCGTGTATATTTCCCTAAATACAGATACTGTTGAAATAAAACTTATACCAATGGATGCAGGAACATGTGCCCTCTCGGATGACCCCAAGTTTGCCAGATTTCGACAATTTTCAGGCCTTTAGTGCACCAATATAGGCAGTTATCGTTGCGGGTAAAGCTTACCTTTGATCTGTGGACAAAGGGAAAAAGTAAGCATTACGATAAGAAGGCCTCTTTTCTTTCATATGTATTTCCCGAAAAACGGCAAATGTGGATATGAAACTTATGCCAATGGATACAAAAGCATGTGCCCTATCAGATGGCACCAGGTTTGCGAGATTTGGACACTTTTCAGGCCTTTTATGCTCCAATATAGGCAGCTGTCTTTGCGCAGAAAGTGTACTCTATCCATGATAGGAAACGGAAAGAAAACAGTACCGTAAGATTTAGTACCTTCTTTCGTGTATATTTCCCTAAAAACAGAAACTGTTGAAATGAAACTTACACCAATGGATGCAGGAACATGTGCCCTCTCGGATGACCCCACGTTTGAAAGATTTCGACAATTTTTAGGCCCTTACTACACCAATATAGGCAGTTATCGTTGCGGGGAAAGCGTACCTTTGACCTGTGGACGAAGGGAAAAAGTAAGCATTACGATAGGAAGTCCTCTATTCTTTCGAATGTATTTCCCGAAAACCGGCAAATGTGGATATGAAACTTATGCCAATGGATAGAACAGCATGTGCCCTATCCGATGGCACCAGGTTTGCGAGATTTGGACACTTTTCAGGCCTTTTATGCTCCAATATAGGCAGCTGTCTTTGTGCGGAAAGGGTACTCTCTCCATGATTGGAAACGGAAAGAAAGCAGTACGGTAAGATTTAGTGCCTTCTTTCGTGTATATTTCCCTAAATACAGATACTGTTGAAATGAAACTTATACCAATGGATGCAGGAACATGTGCCCTCTCGGATGAGCCCACGTTTGAAAGATTTCGACAATTTTTAGGCCTTTACTACACCAATATAGGCAGTTATCGTTGCGGGTAAAGCGTACCTTTGATCTGTGGACAAAGGGAAAAAGTAAGCATTACGATAAGAAGGCCTCTTTTCTTTCATATGTATTTCTCGAAAAACGGCAAATGTGGATATGAAACTTATGCCAATGGATACAGAAGCATGTGCCCTATCAGATGGCACCAAATTTGCGAGATTTGGACACTTCTCAGGCCTTTTATGCTCCAATATAGGCAGCTGTCTTTGTGCAGAAAGGGTACTCTCTCCATGCTTGGAAACGGAAAAGAAAGCAGTACGGTAAGATTTAGTGGCTGCATTCGTGTATATTTCCCTAAATACAGAAACTGTTGAAACGAAACCTACACCAATAGATGCAAGAACAGGTGTCCTCTCGAATGACCCCAAGTTTGCCAAATTGCGACAATTTTCAGGCCTTTAGTGCACCAATATAGGCAGCTATCTTTGCGAGGAAAGCGTACCCTTGATCTGTGGACAAAGGGAAAAAGTAAGCATTACTAAAAGAAGCCCTCTATTCTTTCGTATCTATTTCTCGAAAAACGGCAAATATGGATATGAAACTTATGCCAATGGATAGAAGAGCACGTGCCCTATCAGATGGCACCAGTTTTGCGAGATTTGGACACTTTTCAGTCCTTTTATGCTCCAATATAGGCAGCTGTCTTCGTGCGGAAAGGGTACTCTATCCATGATTGGAAACGGAAAGAAAGCATTACGATAAGTTTAAGTGCCTTCTTTTGTGTATATTTCCCTAAATACAGAAACTGTTGAAATGACACTTACACCAATGGATGCAGAAACATGTGCCCTCTCGGATGACCCAAAGTTGGCCAGATTTCGACAATTTTTAGGCCTTTAGTGCACCAATATAAGCAGTTATCGTTGCGGGGAAAGCGTACCTGGATCTGTGGACGAAGGGAAAAAGTAAGCATTACGATAAGAAGCCGTCTCTTCTTTCGTATCTATTTCACAAACAACGGCAAATGTGGATATGAAACTTATGCCAATGGATACAGAAGCATGTGCCCTATCAGATGGCACCGGGTTTGCGAGATTTGGACACTTTTCAGGCCTTTTATGCTCCAATATAGGCAGCTGTCTTTGCGCAGAAAGTGTACTCTATCCATGATAGGAAACGGAAAGAAAGCATACGGTAAGATTTAGTGCCTTCTTCCGTGTATATTTCCCTAAATACAGAAACTGTTGAAATGAAACTTACACCAATGGATGCAGGAACATGTGCCCTCTCGGATGACCCCACGTTTGCCAGATTTCGACAATTTTTAGGCCTTTAGTGCACCAATATAGGCAGTTATCGTTGCGGGGAAAGCGTACTCTGGATCTGTGGACAAAGGGAAAAAGTAAGCATTACGATAAGAAGCCCTCTCTTCTTTCGTATCTATTTCACGAACAACGGCAAATGTGGATATGAAACTTATGCCAATGGATACAGAAGCATGTGCCCTATCAGATGGCTCCAGTTTTGCGAGATTTGGACACTTGTCCGGCCTTTTATGCTCCAATATAGGCAGCTGTCTTTGTGCGGAAAGGGTACTCTCTCCATGATTGGAAACGGAAAGAAAGCAGTACGGTAAGATTTAGTGCCTTCTTTCGTGTATATTTCCCTAAATACAGATACTGTTGAAATGAAACTTATACCAATGGATGCAGGAACATGTGCCCTCTCGGATGACCCCAAGTTTGCCAGATTTCGACAATTTTCAGGCCTTTAGTGCACCAATATAGGCAGTTATCGTTGCGGGTAAAGCTTACCTTTGATCTGTGGACAAAGGGAAAAAGTAAGCATTACGATAAGAAGGCCTCTTTTCTTTCATATGTATTTCCCGAAAAACGGCAAATGTGGATATGAAACTTATGCCAATGGATACAAAAGCATGTGCCCTATCAGATGGCACCAGGTTTGCGAGATTTGGACACTTTTCAGGCCTTTTATGCTCCAATATAGGCAGCTGTCTTTGCGCAGAAAGTGTACTCTATCCATGATAGGAAACGGAAAGAAAACAGTACCGTAAGATTTAGTACCTTCTTTCGTGTATATTTCCCTAAAAACAGAAACTGTTGAAATGAAACTTACACCAATGGATGCAGGAACATGTGCCCTCTCGGATGACCCCACGTTTGAAAGATTTCGACAATTTTTAGGCCCTTACTACACCAATATAGGCAGTTATCGTTGCGGGGAAAGCGTACCTTTGACCTGTGGACGAAGGGAAAAAGTAAGCATTACGATAGGAAGTCCTCTATTCTTTCGAATGTATTTCCCGAAAACCGGCAAATGTGGATATGAAACTTATGCCAATGGATAGAACAGCATGTGCCCTATCCGATGGCACCAGGTTTGCGAGATTTGGACACTTTTCAGGCCTTTTATGCTCCAATATAGGCAGCTGTCTTTGTGCGGAAAGGGTACTCTCTCCATGATTGGAAACGGAAAGAAAGCAGTACGGTAAGATTTAGTGCCTTCTTTCGTGTATATTTCCCTAAATACAGATACTGTTGAAATGAAACTTATACCAATGGATGCAGGAACATGTGCCCTCTCGGATGAGCCCACGTTTGAAAGATTTCGACAATTTTTAGGCCTTTACTACACCAATATAGGCAGTTATCGTTGCGGGGAAAGCGTATTCTTGATCTGTGGACAAAGGGAAAAAGTAAGCATTACGATAAGAAGCCGTCTCTTCTTTCGTATCTATTTCCAGAACAACGGCAAATGTGGATATGAAACTTATGCCAATGGATACAGAAGCATGTGCCCTATCAGATGGCACCAAATTTGCGAGATTTGGACACTTGTCCGGCCTTTTATGCTCCAATATAGGCAGCTTTCTTTGTGCGGAAAGGGTACTATCTCCATGATTGGAAACGGAAAGAAAGCAGTACGGTAAGATTTAGTGCCTTCTTTCGTGTATATTTCCCTAAATACAGAAACTGTTGAAATGAAACTTACACCAATGGATGCAGGAACATGTGCCCTCTCGGATGACCCCCAGTTTGCCAGATTTCGACAATTTTCAGGCCTTTAGTGCACCAATATAGGCAGCTATCGTTGAGGGGAAAGCGTACCTTTGACCTGTGGACGAAGGGAAAAAGTAAGCATTACGATAGGAAGCCCTCTCTTCTTTCGTATCTATTTCTCGAAAAACGGCAAATATGGATATGAAACTTATGCCAATGGATAGAAGAGCACGTGCCCTATCAGATGGCACCAGTTTTGCGAGATTTGGACACTTTTCAGTCCTTTTATGCTCCAATATAGGCAGCTGTCTTCGTGCGGAAAGGGTACTCTATCCATGATTGGAAACGGAAAGAAAGCAGTACGATAAGATTAAGTGCCTTCTTTTGTGTATATTTCCCTAAATACAGAAACTGTTGAAATGAAACTTACACCAATGGATGCAGAAACATGTGCCCTCTCGGATGACCCAAAGTTGGCCAGATTTCGACAATTTTTAGGCCTTTAGTGCACCAATATAGGCAGTTATCGTTGCAGGGAAAGCGTACTCTGGATCTGTGGACAAAGGGAAAAAGTAAGCATTACGATAAGAAGCCCTCTCTTCTTTCGTATCTATTTCACGAACAACGGCAAATGTGGATATGAAACTTATGCCAATGGATAGAAAACCATGTACCCTATCCGATGGCACCAGGTTTGCGAGATTTGGACACTTTTCAGGCCTTTTATGCTCCAATATAGGCAGCTGTCTTTGCGCAGAAAGTGTACTCTATCCATGATAGGAAACTGAAAGAAAACAGTACGGTAAGATTTAGTACCTTCTTTCGTGTATATTTCCCTAAAAACAGAAACTGTTGAAATGAAACTTACACCAATGGATGCAGGAACATGTGCCCTCTCGGATGACCCCCACGTTTGAAAGATTTCGACAATTTTTAGGCCCTTACTACACCAATATAGGCAGTTATCGTTGCGGGGAAAGCGTACTCTGGATCTGTGGACAAAGGGAAAAAGTAAGCATTACGATAAGAAGCCCTCTCTTCTTTCGTATCTATTTCACGAACAACGGCAAATGTGGATATGAAACTTATGCCAATGGATACAGAAGCATGTGCCCTATCAGATGGCTCCAGTTTTGCGAGATTTGGACACTTGTCCGGCCTTTTATGCTCCAATATAGGCAGCTGTCTTTGTGCGGAAAGGGTACTCTCTCCATGATTGGAAACGGAAAGAAAGCAGTACGGTAAGATTTAGTGCCTTCTTTCGTGTATATTTCCCTAAATACAGATACTGTTGAAATGAAACTTATACCAATGGATGCAGGAACATGTGCCCTCTCGGATGACCCCAAGTTTGCCAGATTTCGACAATTTTCAGGCCTTTAGTGCACCAATATAGGCAGTTATCGTTGCGGGTAAAGCTTACCTTTGATCTGTGGACAAAGGGAAAAAGTAAGCATTACGATAAGAAGGCCTCTTTTCTTTCATATGTATTTCCCGAAAAACGGCAAATGTGGATATGAAACTTATGCCAATGGATAGAACAGCATGTGCCCTATCAGATGGCACCGGGTTTGCGAGATTTGGACACTTTTCAGGCCTTTTATGCTCCAATATAGGCAGCTGTCTTTGCGCAGAAAGTGTACTCTATCCATGATAGGAAACGGAAAGAAAGCATACGGTAAGATTTAGTGCCTTCTTTCGTGTATATTTCCCTAAATACAGAAACTGTTGAAATGAAACTTACACCAATGGATGCAGGAACATGTGCCCTCTCGGATGACCCCCACGTTTGCCAGATTTCGACAATTTTTAGGCCTTTAGTGCACCAATATAGGCAGTTATCGTTGCGGGGAAAGCGTACTCTGGATCTGTGGACAAAGGGAAAAAGTAAGCATTACGATAAGAAGCCCTCTCTTCTTTCGTATCTATTTCACGAACAACGGCAAATGTGGATATGAAACTTATGCCAATGGATACAGAAGCACGTGCCCTATCAGATGGCTCCAGTTTTGCGAGATTTGGACACTTGTCCGGCCTTTTATGCTCCAATATAGGCAGCTGGCTTTGTGCGGAAAGGCTACTCTCTCCATGATTGGAAACGGACAGAAAGCAGTACGGTAAGATTTAGTGCCTTCTTTCGTGCATATTTCCCTAAATACAGATACTGTTGAAATGAAACTTACACCAATGGATGCAGGAACATGTGCCCTCTCGGATGACCCCAAGTTTGCCAGATTTCGACAATTTTCAGGCCTTTAGTGCACCAATATAGGCAGTTATCGTTGCGGGTAAAGCGTACTCTGGATCTGTGGACAAAGGGAAAAAGTAAGCATTACGATAAGAAGCCCTCTCTTCTTTCGTATCTATTTCACGAACAACGGCAAATGTGGATATGAAACTTATGCCAATGGATAGAAGACCATGTACCCTATCCGATGGCACCAGGTTTGCGAGATTTGGACACTTGTCCGGCCTTTTATGCTCCAATATAGGCAGCTGTCTTTGTGCGGAAAGGGTACTATCTCCATGATTGGAAACGGAAAGAAAGCAGTACGGTAAGATTTAGTGCCTTCTTTCGTGTATATTTCCCTAAATACAGATACTGTTGAAATGAAACTTATACCAATGGATGCAGGAACATGTGCCCTCTCGGATGAGCCCACGTTTGAAAGATTTCGACAATTTTTAGGCCTTTACTACACCAATATAGGCAGTTATCGTTGCGGGGAAAGCGTATTCTTGATCTGTGGACAAAGGGAAAAAGTAAGCATTACGATAAGAAGCCGTCTCTTCTTTCGTATCTATTTCCAGAACAACGGCAAATGTGGATATGAAACTTATGCCAATGGATACAGAAGCATGTGCCCTATCAGATGGCACCAAATTTGCGAGATTTGGACACTTGTCCGGCCTTTTATGCTCCAATATAGGCAGCTGTCTTTGTGCGGAAAGGGTACTATCTCCATGATTGGAAACGGAAAGAAAGCAGTACGGTAAGATTTAGTGCCTTCTTTCGTGTATATTTCCCTAAATACAGAAACTGTTGAAATGAAACTTACACCAATGGATGCAGGAACATGTGCCCTCTCGGATGACCCCCAGTTTGCCAGATTTCGACAATTTTCAGGCCTTTAGTGCACCAATATAGGCAGCTATCGTTGAGGGGAAAGCGTACCTTTGACCTGTGGACGAAGGGAAAAAGTAAGCATTACGATAGGAAGCCCTCTCTTCTTTCGTATCTATTTCTCGAAAAACGGCAAATATGGATATGAAACTTATGCCAATGGATAGAAGAGCACGTGCCCTATCAGATGGCACCAGTTTTGCGAGATTTGGACACTTTTCAGTCCTTTTATGCTCCAATATAGGCAGCTGTCTTCGTGCGGAAAGGGTACTCTATCCATGATTGGAAACGGAAAGAAAGCAGTACGATAAGATTAAGTGCCTTCTTTTGTGTATATTTCCCTAAATACAGAAACTGTTGAAATGAAACTTACACCAATGGATGCAGAAACATGTGCCCTCTCGGATGACCCAAAGTTGGCCAGATTTCGACAATTTTTAGGCCTTTAGTGCACCAATATAGGCAGTTATCGTTGCAGGGAAAGCGTACTCTGGATCTGTGGACAAAGGGAAAAAGTAAGCATTACGATAAGAAGCCCTCTCTTCTTTCGTATCTATTTCACGAACAACGGCAAATGTGGATATGAAACTTATGCCAATGGATACAGAAGCATGTGCCCTATCAGATGGCTCCAGTTTTGCGAGATTTGGACACTTGTCCGTCCTTTTATGCTCCAATATAGGCAGCTGTCTTTGTGCGGAAAGGGTACTCTCTCCATGATTGGAAACGGAAAGAAAGCAGTACGGTAAGATTTAGTGCCTTCTTTCGTGTATATTTCCCTAAATACAGATACTGTTGAAATGAAACTTATACCAATGGATGCAGGAACATGTGCCCTCTCGGATGACCCAAAGTTTGCCAGATTTCGACAATTTTCAGGCCTTTAGTGCACCAATATAGGCAGTTATCGTTGCGGGTAAAGCGTACCTTTGATCTGTGGACAAAGGGAAAAAGTAAGCATTACGATAAGAAGGCCTCTTTTCTTTCATATGTATTTCTCGAAAAACGGCAAATGTGGATATGAAACTTATGCCAATGGATACAGAAGCACGTGCCCTATCAGATGACACCAAATTTGCTAGATTTGGACACTTCTCAGGCCTTTTATGCTCCAATATAGGCAGCTGTCTTTGTGCAGAAAGGGTACTCTCTCCATGATTGGAAACGGAAAGAAAGCAGTACGGTAAGATTTAGTGCCTTCTTTCGTGTATATTTCCCTAAATACAGATACTGTTGAAATGAAACTTATACCAATGGATGCAGGAACATGTGCCCTCTCGGATGACCCCAAGTTTGCCAGATTTCGACAATTTTCAGGCCTTTAGTGCACCAATATAGGCAGTTATCGTTGCGGGTAAAGCGTACCTTTGATCTGTGGACAAAGAGAAAAAGTAAGCATTACGATAAGAAGCCGTCTCTTCTTTCGTATCTAATTCACGAACAACGGCAAATGTGGATATGAAACTTATGCCAATGGATAGAAGACCATGTACCCTATCCGATGGCACCAGGTTTGCGAGATTTGGACACTTTTCAGGCCTTTTATGCTCCAATATAGGCAGCTGTCTTTGCGCAGAAAGTGTACTCTATCCATGATAGGAAACTGAAAGAAAACAGTACGGTAAGATTTAGTACCTTCTTTCGTGTATATTTCCCTAAAAACAGAAACTGTTGAAATGAAACTTACACCAATGGATGCAGGAACATGTGCCCTCTCGGATGACCCCCACGTTTGAAAGATTTCGACAATTTTTAGGCCCTTACTACACCAATATAGGCAGTTATCGTTGCGGGGAAAGCGTACTCTGGATCTGTGGACAAAGGGAAAAAGTAAGCATTACGATAAGAAGGCCTCTTTTCTTTCATATGTATTTCCCGAAAAACGGCAAATGTGGATATGAAACTTATGCCAATGGATACAGAAGCATGTGCCCTATCAGATGGCACCAAATTTGCGAGATTTGGACACTTGTCCGGCCTTTTATGCTCCAATATAGGCAGCTGCCTTTGTGCGGAAAGGGTACTATCTCCATGATTGTAAACGGAAAGAAAGCAGTACGGTAAGATTTAGTGCCTTCTTTCGTGTATATTTCCCTAAATACAGAAACTGTTGAAATGAAACTTACACCAATGGATGCAGGAACATGTGCCCTCTCGGATGACCCCCCATTTGCCAGATTTCGACAATTTTCAGGCCTTTAGTGCACCAATATATGCAGTTATCGTTGCGGGGAAAGCGTACTCTGGATCTGTGGACAAAGGGAAAAAGTAAGCATTACGATAAGAAGCCGTCTCTTCTTTCGTATCTATTTCACGAACAACGGCAAATGTGGATATGAAACTTATGCCAATGGATAGAAGACCACGTACCCTATCCGATGGCACCAGGTTTGCGAGATTTGGACACTTTTCAGGCCTTTTATGCTCCAATATAGGCAGCTGTCTTTGCGCAGAAAGTGTACTCTATCCATGATAGGAAACGGAAAGAAAACAGTACCGTAAGATTTAGTACCTTCTTTCGTGTATATTTCCCTAAAAACAGAAACTGTTGAAATGAAACTTACACCAATGGATGCAGGAACATGTGCCCTCTCGGATGACCCCACGTTTGAAAGATTTCGACAATTTTTAGGCCCTTACTACACCAATATAGGCAGTTATCGTTGCGGGGAAAGCGTACCTTTGACCTGTGGACGAAGGGAAAAAGTAAGCATTACGATAGGAAGTCCTCTATTCTTTCGAATGTATTTCCCGAAAACCGGCAAATGTGGATATGAAACTTATGCCAATGGATAGAACAGCATGTGCCCTATCAGATGGCACCGGGTTTGCGAGATTTGGACACTTTTCAGGCCTTTTATGCTCCAATATAGGCAGCTGTCTTTGCGCAGAAAGTGTACTCTATCCATGATAGGAAACGGAAAAAAAGCATACGGTAAGATTTAGTGCCTTCTTTCGTGTATATTTCCCTAAATACAGAAACTGTTGAAATGAAACTTACACCAATGGATGCAGGAACATGTGCCCTCTCGGATGACCCCCACGTTTGCCAGATTTCGACAATTTTTAGGCCTTTAGTGCACCAATATAGGCAGTTATCGTTGCGGGGAAAGCGTACTCTGGATCTGTGGACAAAGGGAAAAAGTAAGCATTACGATAAGAAGCCCTCTCTTCTTTCGTATCTATTTCACGAACAACGGCAAATGTGGATATGAAACTTATGCCAATGGATACAGAAGCACGTGCCCTATCAGATGGCTCCAGTTTTGCGAGATTTGGACACTTGTCCGGCCTTTTATGCTCCAATATAGGCAGCTGGCTTTGTGCGGAAAGGGTACTCTCTCCATGATTGGAAACGGACAGAAAGCAGTACGGTAAGATTTAGTGCCTTCTTTCGTGTATATTTCCCTAAATACAGATACTGTTGAAATGAAACTTACACCAATGGATGCAGGAACATGTGCCCTCTCGGATGACCCCAAGTTTGCCAGATTTCGACAATTTTCAGGCCTTTAGTGCACCAATATAGGCAGTTATCGTTGCGGGTAAAGCGTACTCTGGATCTGTGGACAAAGGGAAAAAGTAAGCATTACGATAAGAAGCCGTCTCTTCTTTCGTATCTATTTCCAGAACAACGGCAAATGTGGATATGAAACTTATGCCAATGGATACAGAAGCATGTGCCCTATCAGATGGCACCAAATTTGCGAGATTTGGACACTTGTCCGGCCTTTTATGCTCCAATATAGGCAGCTGTCTTTGTGCGGAAAGGGTACTATCTCCATGATTGGAAACGGAAAGAAAGCAGTACGGTAAGATTTAGTGCCTTCTTTCGTGTATATTTCCCTAAATACAGAAACTGTTGAAATGAAACTTACACCAATGGATGCAGGAACATGTGCCCTCTCGGATGACCCCCAGTTTGCCAGATTTCGACAATTTTCAGGCCTTTAGTGCACCAATATAGGCAGCTATCGTTGAGGGGAAAGCGTACCTTTGACCTCTGGAAGAAGGGAAAAAGTAAGCATTACGATAGGAAGCCCTCTCTTCTTTCGTATCTATTTCTCGAAAAACGGCAAATATGGATATGAAACTTATGCCAATGGATAGAAGAGCACGTGCCCTATCAGATGGCACCAGTTTTGCGAGATTTGGACACTTTTCAGTCCTTTTATGCTCCAATATAGGCAGCTGTCTTCGTGCGGAAAGGGTACTCTATCCATGATTGGAAACGGAAAGAAATCAGTACGATAAGATTAAGTGCCTTCTTTTGTGTATATTTCCCTAAATACAGAAACTGTTGAAATGAAACTTACACCAATGGATGCAGAAACATGTGCCCTCTCGGATGACCCAAAGTTGGCCAGATTTCGACAATTTTTAGGCCTTTAGTGCACCAATATAGGCAGTTATCGTTGCAGGGAAAGCGTACTCTGGATCTGTGGACAAAGGGAAAAAGTAAGCATTACGATAAGAAGCCGTCTCTTCTTTCGTATCTATTTCACAAACAACGGCAAATGTGGATATGAAACTTATGCCAATGGATACAGAAGCATGTGCCCTATCAGATGGCACCAGGTTTGCGAGATTTGGACACTTTTCAGGCCTTTTATGCTCCAATATAGGCAGCTGTCTTTGCGCAGAAAGTGTACTCTATCCATGATAGGAAACGGAAAGAAAGCATACGGTAAGATTTAGTGCCTTCTTTCGTGTATATTTCCCTAAATACAGAAACTGTTGAAATGAAACTTACACCAATGGATGCAGGAACATGTGCCCTCTCGGATGACCCCACGTTTGCCAGATTTCGACAATTTTTAGGCCTTTAGCGCACCAATATAGGCAGTTATCGTTGCGGGGAAAGCGTACTCTGGATCTGTGGACAAAGGGAAAAAGTAAGCATTACGATAAGAAGCCCTCTCTTCTTTCGTATCTATTTCACGAACAACGGCAAATGTGGATATGAAACTTATGCCAATGGATAGAAGACCATGTACCCTATCCGATGGCACCAGGTTTGCGAGATTTGGACACTTTTCAGGCCTTTTATGCTCCAATATAGGCAGCTGTCTTTGCGCAGAAAGTGTACTCTATCCATGATAGGAAACGGAAAGAAAACAGTACGGTAAGATTTAGTACCTTCTTTCGTGTATATTTCCCTAAAAAAAGAAACTGTTGAAATGAAACTTACACCAATGGATGCAGGAACATGTGCCCTCTCGGATGACGCCCCGTTTGAAAGATTTCGACAATTTTTAGGCCCTTACTACACCAATATAGGCAGTTATCGTTGCGGGGAAAGCGTATTCTTGATCTGTGGACAAAGGGAAAAAGTAAGCATTACGATAAGAAGCCCTCTCTTCTTTCGTATCTATTTCACGAACAACGGCAAACGTGGATATGAAACTTATGCCAATGGATACAGAAGCATGTGCCCTATCAGATGGCTCCAGTTTTGCGAGATTTGGACACTTGTCCGGCCTTTTATGCTCCTATATAGGCAGCTGTCTTTGTGCGGAAAGGGTACTCTCTCCATGATTGGAAACGGAAAGAAAGCAGTACGGTAAGATTTAGTGCCTTCTTTCGTGTATATTTCCCTAAATACAGATACTGTTGAAATGAAACTTATACCAATGGATGCAGGAACATGTGCCCTCTCGGATGACCCAAAGTTGGCCAGATTTCGACAATTTTCAGGCCTTTAGTGCACCAATATAGGCAGTTATCGTTGCGGGTAAAGCGTACCTTTGATCTGTGGACAAAGGGAAAAAGTAAGCATTACGATAAGAAGCCGTCTCTTCTTTCGTATCTATTTCACAAACAACGGCAAATGTGGATATGAAACTTATGCCAATGGATACAGAAGCATGTGCCCTATCAGATGGCACCAGGTTTGCGAGATTTGGACACTTTTCAGGCCTTTTATGCTCCAATATAGGCAGCTGTCTTTGCGCAGAAAGTGTACTCTATCCATGATAGGAAACGGAAAGAAAGCATACGGTAAGATTTAGTGCCTTCTTTCGTGTATATTTCCCTAAATACAGAAACTGTTGAAATGAAACTTACACCAATGGATGCAGGAACATGTGCCCTCTCGGATGACCCCACGTTTGCCAGATTTCGACAATTTTTAGGCCTTTAGTGCACCAATATAGGCAGTTATCGTTGCGGGGAAAGCGTACTCTGGATCTGTGGACAAAGGGAAAAAGTAAGCATTACGATAAGAAGCCCTCTCTTCTTTCGTATCTATTTCACGAACAACGGCAAATGTGGATATGAAACTTATGCCAATGGATAGAAGACCATGTACCCTATCCGATGGCACCAGGTTTGCGAGATTTGGACACTTTTCAGGCCTTTTATGCTCCAATATAGGCAGCTGTCTTTGCGCAGAAAGTGTACTCTATCCATGATAGGAAACGGAAAGAAAACAGTACGGTAAGATTTAGTACCTTCTTTCGTGTATATTTCCCTAAAAAAAGAAACTGTTGAAATGAAACTTACACCAATGGATGCAGGAACATGTGCCCTCTCGGATGACGCCCCGTTTGAAAGATTTCGACAATTTTTAGGCCCTTACTACACCAATATAGGCAGTTATCGTTGCGGGGAAAGCGTATTCTTGATCTGTGGACAAAGGGAAAAAGTAAGAATTACGATAAGAAGCCCTCTCTTCTTTCGTATCTATTTCACGAACAACGGCAAATGTGGATATGAAACTTATGCCAATGGATACAGAAGCATGTGCCCTATCAGATGGCTCCAGTTTTGCGAGATTTGGACACTTGTCCGGCCTTTTATGCTCCTATATAGGCAGCTGTCTTTGTGCGGAAAGGGTACTCTCTCCATGATTGGAAACGGAAAGAAAGCAGTACGGTAAGATTTAGTGCCTTCTTTCGTGTATATTTCCCTAAATACAGATACTGTTGAAATGAAACTTATACCAATGGATGCAGGAACATGTGCCCTCTCGGATGACCCCAAGTTTGCCAGATTTCGACAATTTTCAGGCCTTTAGTGCACCAATATAGGCAGTTATCGTTGCGGGTAAAGCGTACCTTTGATCTGTGGACAAAGGGAAAAAGTAAGCATTACGATAAGAAGGCCTCTTTTCTTTCATATGTATTTCCCGAAAAACGGCAAATGTGGATATGAAACTTATGCCAATGGATACAGAAGCATGTGCCCTATCAGATGGCACCAAATTTGCGATATTTGGACACTTGTCCGGCCTTTTATGCTCCAATATAGGCAGCTGTCTTTGTGCGGAAAGGGTACTATCTCCATGATTGGAAACGGAAAGAAAGCAGTACGGTAAGATTTAGTGCCTTCTTTCGTGTATATTTCCCTAAATACAGAAACTGTTGAAATGAAACTTTCACCAATGGATGCAGGAACATGTGCCCTCTCGGATGACCCCCCGTTTGCCAGATTTCGACAATTTTCAGGCCTTTAGTGCACCAATATAGGCAGTTATCGTTGCGGGGAAAGCGTACTCTGGATCTGTGGACAAAGGGAAAAAGTAAGCATTACGATAAGAAGCCGTCTCTTCTTTCGTATCTATTTCACGAACAACGGCAAATGTGGATATGAAACTTATGCCAATGGATAGAAGACCATGTACCCTATCCGATGGCACCAGGTTTGCGAGATTTGGACACTTTTCAGGCCTTTTATGCTCCAATATAGGCAGCTGTCTTTGCGCAGAAAGTGTACTCTATCCATGATAGGAAACTGAAAGAAAACAGTACGGTAAGATTTAGTACCTTCTTTCGTGTATATTTCCCTAAAAACAGAAACTGTTGAAATGAAACTTACACCAATGGATGCAGGAACATGTGCCCTCTCGGATGACCCCCACGTTTGAAAGATTTCGACAATTTTTAGGCCCTTACTACACCAATATAGGCAGTTATCGTTGCGGGGAAAGCGTATTCTTGATCTGTGGACAACGGGAAAAGTAAGCATTACGATAAGAAGCCGTCTCTTCTTTCGTATCTATTTCCCGAACAACGGCAAATGTGGATATGAAACTTATGCCAATGGATACAGAAGCATGTGCCCTATCAGATGGCACCAAATTTGCGAGATTTGGACACTTGTCCGGCCTTTTATGCTCCAATATAGGCAGCTGTCTTTGTGCGGAAAGGGTACTATCTCCATGATTGGAAACGGAAAGAAAGCAGTACGGTAAGATTTAGTGCCTTCTTTCGTGTATATTTCCCTAAATACAGAAACTGTTGAAATGAAACTTACACCAATGGATGCAGGAACATGTGCCCTCTCGGATGACCCCCCGTTTGCCAGATTTCGACAATTTTCAGGCCTTTAGTGCACCAATATAGGCAGTTATCGTTGCGGGGAAAGCGTACTCTGGATCTGTGGACGAAGGGAAAAAGTAAGCATTACGATAAGAAGCCGTCTCTTCTTTCGAATGTATTTCCCGAAAACCGGCAAATGTGGATATGAAACTTATGCCAATGGATAGAACAGCATGTGCCCTATCAGGTGGCACCGGGTTTGCGAGATTTGGACACTTTTCAGGACTTTTATGCTCCAATATAGGCAGCTGGCTTTGTGCGGAAAGGGTACTCTCTCCATGATTGGAAACGGAAAGAAAGCAGTACGGTAAGATTTAGTGCCTTCTTTCGTGCATATTTCCCTAAATACAGATACTGTTGAAATGAAACTTACACCAATGGATGCAGGAACATGTGCCCTCTCGGATGACCCCAAGTTTGCCAGATTTCGACAATTTTCAGGCCTTTAGTGCACCAATATAGGCAGTTATCGTTGCGGGGAAAGCGTACTCTGGATCTGTGGACAAAGGGAAAAAGTAAGCATTACGATAAGAAGCCCTCTCTTCTTTCGTATCTATTTCACGAACAACGGCAAATGTGGATATGAAACTTATGCCAATGGATAGAAGACCATGTACCCTATCCGATGGCACCAGGATTGCAAGATTTGGACACTTGTCCGGCCTTTTATGCTCCAATATAGGCAGCTGTCTTTGTGCGGAAAGGGTACTATCTCCATGATTGGAAACGGAAAGAAAGCAGTACGGTAAGATTTAGTGCCTTCTTTCGTGTATATTTCCCTAAATACAGAAACTGTTGAAATGAAACTTACACCAATGGATGCAGGAAAATGTGCCCTCTCGGATGACCCCCACGTTTGCCAGATTTCGACAATTTTTAGGCCTTTAGTGCACAAATATAGGCAGTTATCGTTGCGGGGAAAGCGTACTTTGGATCTGTGGACAAAGGGAAGAAGTAAGCATTACGATAAGAAGCCCTCTCTTCTTTCGTATCTATTTCACGAACAACGGCAAATGTGGATATGAAACTTTTGCCAATGGATACAGAAGCACGTGCCCTATCAGATGACACCAAATTTGCTAGATTTGGACACTTGTCCGGCCTTTTATGCTCCAATATAGGCAGCTGTCTTTGTGCGGAAAGGGTACTCTCTCCATGATTGGAAACGGAAAGAAAGCAGTACGGTAAGATTTAGTGCCTTCTTTCGTGTATATTTCCCTAAATACAGAAACTGTTGAAATGAAACTTACACCAATGGATGCAGGAACATGTGCCCTCTCGGAAGACCCCACGTTTGCCAGATTTCGACAATTTTCAGGCCTTTAGTGCACCAATATAGGCAGCTATCGTTGAGGGGAAAGCGTACCTTTGACCTGTGGACGAAGGGAAAAAGTAAGCATTACGATAGGAAGCCCTCTATTCTTTCGAATGTATTTCCCGAAAAACGGCAAATGTGGATATGAAACTTATGCCAATGGATACAGAAGCACGTGCCCTATCAGATGGCTCCAGTTTTGCGAGATTTGGACACTTGTCCGGCCTTTTATGCTCCAATATAGGCAGCTGGCTTTGTGCGGAAAGGGTACTCTCTCCATGATTGGAAACGGACAGAAAGCAGTACGGTAAGATTTAGTGCCTTCTTTCGTGCATATTTCCCTGAATACAGATACTGTTGAAATGAAACTTACACCAATGGATGCAGGAACATGTGCCCTCTCGGATGACCCCAAGTTTCCACAATTTGGAAAATCTTCAGGCCTTTAGTGCACCAATATAGGCAGTTATCGTTGCGGGGAAAGCGTACCCTTGATCTGTGGACAAAGGGAAACAGTAAGCATTACGATAAGAAGCCCTCTCTTCTTTCGTATCTATTTCACGAACAACGGCAAATGTGGATATGAAACTTATGCCAATGGATAGAACAGCATGTGCCCTATCAGATGGCACCGGGTTTGCGAGATTTGGACACTTTTCAGGCCTTTTATGCTCCAATATAGGCAGCTGTCTTTGCGCAGAAAGTGTACTCTATCCATGATAGGAAACGGAAAGAAAGCATACGGTAAGATTTAGTGCCTTCTTTCGTGTATATTTCCCTAAATACAGAAACTGTTGAAATGAAACTTAAACCAATAGATGCAGGAAAATGTGCCCTCTCGAATGACCCCCACGTTTGCCAGATTTCGACAATTTTTAGGCCTTTAGTGCACAAATATAGGCAGCTATCGTTGCGGGGAAAGCGTACTTTGGATCTGTGGACAAAGGGAAAAAGTAAGCATTACGATAAGAAGCCCTCTCTTCTTTCGTATCTATTTCACGAACAACGGCAAATGTGGATATGAAACTTATGCCAATGGATACAGAAGCACGTGCCCTATCAGATGGCTCCAGTTTTGCGAGATTTGGACACTTGTCCGGCCTTTTATGCTCCAATATAGGCAGCTGTCTTTGTGCGGAAAGGGTACTCTCTCCATGATTGGAAACGGAAAGAAAGCAGTACGGTAAGATTTAGTGCCTTCTTTCGTGTATATTTCCCTAAATACAGAAACTGTTGAAATGAAACTTACACCAATGGATGCAGGAACATGTGCCCTCTCGGAAGACCCCACGTTTGCCAGATTTCGACAATTTTCAGGCCTTTAGTGCACCAATATAGGCAGCTATCGTTGAGGGGAAAGCGTACCTTTGACCTGTGGACGAAGGGAAAAAGTAAGCATTACGATAGGAAGCCCTCTATTCTTTCGAATGTATTTCCCGAAAAACGGCAAATGTGGATATGAAACTTATGCCAATGGATACAGAAGCACGTGCCCTATCAGATGGCTCCAGTTTTGCGAGATTTGGACACTTGTCCGGCCTTTTATGCTCCAATATAGGCAGCTGGCTTTGTGCGGAAAGGGTACTCTCTCCATGATTGGAAACGGACAGAAAGCAGTACGGTAAGATTTAGTGCCTTCTTTCGTGCATATTTCCCTGAATACAGATACTGTTGAAATGAAACTTACACCAATGGATGCAGGAACATGTGCCCTCTCGGATGACCCCAAGTTTCCACAATTTGGAAAATCTTCAGGCCTTTAGTGCACCAATATAGGCAGTTATCGTTGCGGGGAAAGCGTACCCTTGATCTGTGGACAAAGGGAAACAGTAAGCATTACGATAAGAAGCCCTCTCTTCTTTCGTATCTATTTCACGAACAACGGCAAATGTGGATATGAAACTTATGCCAATGGATAGAAGACCATGTACCCTATCCGATGGCACCAGGTTTGCGAGATTTGGACACTTGTCCGGCCTTTTATGCTCCAATATAGGCAGCTGTCTTTGTGCGGAAAGGGTATTATCTCCATGATTGGAAACGGAAAGAAAGCAGTAGGGTAAGATTTAGTGCCTTCTTTCGTGTATATTTCCCTAAATACAGAAACTGTTGAAATGAAACTTACACCAATGGATGCAGGAACATGCGCCCTCTCGGATGACCCCAAGTTTCCACAATTTGGAAAATCTTCAGGCCTTTAGTGCACAAATATAGGCAGCTATCGTTGCGGGGAAAGCGTACCCTTGATCTGTGGACAAAGGGAAACAGTAAGCATTACGATAAGAAGCCCTCTCTTCTTTTGTATCTATTTCACGAACAACGGCAAATGTGGATATGAAACTTTTGCCAATGGATACAGAAGCATGTGCCCTATCAGATGACACCAAATTTGCCAGATTTGGACACTTGTCCGGCCTTTTATGCTCCAATATAGGCAGCTGTCTTTGTGCGGAAAGGGTACTCTCTCCATGATTGGAAACGGAAAGAAAGCAGTACGGTAAGATTTAGTGCCTTCTTTCGTGTATATTTCCCTAAATACAGAAACTGTTGAAATGAAACTTACACCAATGGATGCAGGAACATGTGCCCTCTCGGATGACCCCACGTTTGCCAGATTTCGACAATTTTCAGGCCTTTAGTGCACCAATATAGGCAGCTATCGTTGAGGGGAAAGCGTACCTTTGACCTGTGGACGAAGGGAAAAAGTAAGCATTACGATAGGAAGCCCTCTATTCTTTCGAATGTATTTCCCGAAAAACGGCAAATGTGGATATGAAACTTATGCCAATGGATAGAACAGCATGTGCCCTATCAGATGGCACCGGGTTTGCGAGATTTGGACACTTTTCAGGCCTTTTATGCTCCAATATAGGCAGCTGTCTTTGCGCAGAAAGTGTACTCTATCCATGATAGGAAACGGAAAGAAAGCATACGGTAAGATTTAGTGCCTTCTTTCGTGTATATTTCCCTAAATACAGAAACTGTTGAAATGAAACTTACACCAATGGATGCAGGAAAATGTGCCCTCTCGGATGACCCCCACGTTTGCCAGATTTCGACAATTTTTAGGCCTTTAGTGCACAAATATAGGCAGTTATCGCTGCGGGGAAAGCGTACTTTGGATCTGTGGACAAAGGGAAAAAGTAAGCATTACGATAAGAAGCCCTCTCTTCTTTTGTATCTATTTCACGAACAACGGCAAATATGGATATGAAACTTTTGCCAATGGATACAGAAGCATGTGCCCTCTCGGATGACCCCAAGTTTGCCAGATTTCGACAATTTTCAGGCCTTTAGTGCACCAATATAGGCAGTTATCGTTGCGGGTAAAGCGTACTCTGGATCTGTGGACAAAGGGAAAAAGTAAGCATTACGATAAGAAGCCCTCTCTTCTTTCGTATCTATTTCACGAACAACGGCAAATGTGGATATGAAACTTATGCCAATGGATAGAAGACCATGTACCCTATCCGATGGCACCAGGTTTGCGAGATTTGGACACTTGTCCGGCCTTTTATGCTCCAATATAGGCAGCTGTCTTTGTGCGGAAAGGGTACTATCTCCATGATTGGAAACGGAAAGAAAGCAGTACGGTAAGATTTAGTGCCTTCTTTCGTGTATATTTCCCTAAATACAGAAACTGTTGAAATGAAACTTACACCGATGGATGCAGGAACATGTGCCCTCTCGGATGACCCCAAGTTTCCACAATTTGGAAAATCTTCAGGCCTTTAGTGCACCAATATAGGCAGCTATCGTTGCGGGGAAAGCGTACTTTGGATCTGTGGACAAAGGGAAAAAGTAAGCATTACGATAAGAAGCCCTCTCTTCTTTTGTATCTATTTCACGAACAACGGCAAATGTGGATATGAAACTTTTGCCAATGGATACAGAAGCATGTGCCCTATCAGATGACACCAAATTTGCGAGATTTGGACACTTGTCCGGCCTTTTATGCTCCAATATAGGCAGCTGTCTTTGTGCGGAAAGGGTACTCTCTCCATGATTGGAAACGGAAAGAAAGCAGTACGGTAAGATTTAGTGCATTCTTTCGTGTATATTTCCCTAAATACAGAAACTGTTGAAATGAAACTTACACCAATGGATGCAGGAACATGTGCCCTCTCGGATGACCCCACGTTTGCCAGATTTCGACAATTTTCAGGCCTTTAGTGCACCAATATAGGCAGCTATCGTTGAGGGGAAAGCGTACCTTTGACCTGTGGACGAAGGGAAAAAGTAAGCATTACGATAGGAAGCCCTCTATTCTTTCGAATGTATTTCACGAAAAACGGCAAATGTGGATATGAAACTTATGCCAATGGATAGAACAGCATGTGCCCTATCAGATGGCACCGGGTTTGCGAGATTTGGACACTTTTCAGGCCTTTTATGCTCCAATATAGGCAGCTGTCTTTGCGCAGAAAGTGTACTCTATCCATGATAGGAAACGGAAAGAAAGCAGTACGGTAAGATTTAGTGCCTTCTTTCGTGTATATTTCTCTAAATACAGAAACTGTTGAAATGAAACTTACACCAATGGATGCAGGAACATGTGCCCTCTCGGATGACCCCCACGTTTGCCAGATTTCGACAATTTTTAGGCCTTTAGTGCACAAATATAGGCTGTTATCGTTGCGGGGAAAGCGTACTCTGGATCTGTGGACAAAGGGAAAAAGTAAGCATTACGATAAGAAGCCCTCTCTTCTTTCGTATCTATTTCACGAACAACGGCAAATGTGGATATGAAACTTATGCCAATGGATACAGAAGCATGTGCCCTATCAGATGGCTCCAGTTTTGCGAGATTTGGACACTTGTCCGGCCTTTTATGCTCCAATATAGGCAGCTGGCTTTGTGCGGAAAGGGTACTCTCTCCATGATTGGAAACGGACAGAAAGCAGTACGGTAAGATTTAGTGCCTTCTTTCGTGCATATTTCCCTGAATACAGATACTGTTGAAATGAAACTTACACCAATGGATGCAGGAACATGTGCCCTCTCGGATGACCCCAAGTTTGCCAGATTTCGACAATTTTCAGGCCTTTAGTGCACCAATATAGGCAGTTATCGTTGCGGGTAAAGCGTACTCTGGATCTGTGGACAAAGGGAAAAAGTAAGCATTACGATAAGAAGCCCTCTCTTCTTTCGTATCTATTTCACGAACAACGGCAAATGTGGATATGAAACTTATGCCAATGGATAGAAGACCATGTACCCTATCCGATGGCACCAGGTTTGCGAGATTTGGACACTTGTCCGGCCTTTTATGCTCCAATATAGGCAGCTGTCTTTGTGCGGAAAGGGTACTCTATCCATGATTGGAAACGGAAAGAAAGCAGTACGGTAAGATTTAGTGCCTTCTTTCGTGTATATTTCCCTAAATACAGAAACTGTTGAAATGAAACTTACACCAACGGATGCAGGAACATGTGCCCTCTCGGATGACCCCCACGTTTGCCAGATTTCGACAATTTTTAGGCCTTTAGTGCACAAATATAGGCAGCTATCGTTGCGGGGAAAGCGTACCTTTGACCTGTGGACGAAGGGAAAAAGTAAGCATTACGATAGGAAGCCCTCTCTTCTTTCGTATCTATTTCACGAACAACGGCAAATGTGGATATGAAACTTATGCCAATGGATAGAACAGCGTGTGCCCTATCAGATGGCACCAGGTTTGCGAGATTTGGACACTTTTCAGGCCTTTTATGCTCCAATATAGGCAGCTGTCTTTGCGCAGAAAGTGTACTCTATCCATGATAGGAAACGGAAAGAAAGCATACGGTAAGATTTAGTGCCTTCTCTCGTGTATATTTCCCTAAATACAGAAACTGTTGAAATGAAACTTACACCAATGGATGCAGGAACATGTGCCCTCTCGGATGACCCCAAGTTTCCACAATTTGGAAAATCTTCAGGCCTTTAGTGCACCAATATAGGCAGCTATCGTTGCGGGGAAAGCGTACTTTGGATCTGTGGACAAAGGGAAAAAGTAAGCATTACGATAAGAAGCCCTCTCTTCTTTTGTATCTATTTCACGAACAACGGCAAATGTGGATATGAAACTTTTGCCAATGGATACAGAAGCATGTGCCCTATCAGATGACACCAAATTTGCCAGATTTGGACACTTGTCCGGCCTTTTATGCTCCAATATAGGCAGCTGTCTTTGTGCGGAAAGGGTACTCTCTCCATGATTGGAAACGGACAGAAAGCAGTACGGTAAGATTTAGTGCATTCTTTCGTGTATATTTCCCTAAATACAGAAACTGTTCAAATGAAACTTACACCAATGGATGCAGGAACATGTGCCCTCTCGGATGACCCCACGTTTGCCAGATTTCGACAATTTTCAGGCCTTTAGTGCACCAATATAGGCAGCTATCGTTGAGGGGAAAGCGTACCTTTGACCTGTGGACGAAGGGAAAAAGTAAGCATTACGATAGGAAGCCCTCTATTCTTTCGAATGTATTTCACGAAAAACGGCAAATGTGGATATGAAACTTATGCCAATGGATAGAACAGCATGTGCCCTATCAGATGGCACCGGGTTTGCGAGATTTGGACACTTTTCAGGCCTTTTATGCTCCAATATAGGCAGCTGTCTTTGCGCAGAAAGTGTACTCTATCCATGATAGGAAACGGAAAGAAAGCAGTACGGTAAGATTTAGTGCCTTCTTTCGTGTATATTTCTCTAAATACAGAAACTGTTGAAATGAAACTTACACCAATGGATGCAGGAACATGTGCCCTCTCGGATGACCCCCACGTTTGCCAGATTTCGACAATTTTTAGGCCTTTAGTGCACAAATATAGGCAGTTATCGTTGCGGGGAAAGCGTACTCTGGATCTGTGGACAAAGGGAAAAAGTAAGCATTACGATAAGAAGCCCTCTCTTCTTTCGTATCTATTTCACGAACAACGGCAAATGTGGATATGAAACTTATGCCAATGGATACAGAAGCATGTGCCCTATCAGATGGCTCCAGTTTTGCGAGATTTGGACACTTGTCCGGCCTTTTATGCTCCAATATAGGCAGCTGGCTTTGTGCGGAAAGGGTACTCTCTCCATGATTGGAAACGGACAGAAAGCAGTACGGTAAGATTTAGTGCCTTCTTTCGTGCATATTTCCCTGAATACAGATACTGTTGAAATGAAACTTACACCAATGGATGCAGGAACATGTGCCCTCTCGGATGACCCCAAGTTTGCCAGATTTCGACAATTTTCAGGCCTTTAGTGCACCAATATAGGCAGTTATCGTTGCGGGTAAAGCGTACTCTGGATCTGTGGACAAAGGGAAAAAGTAAGCATTACGATAAGAAGCCCTCTCTTCTTTCGTATCTATTTCACGAACAACGGCAAATGTGGATATGAAACTTATGCCAATGGATAGAAGACCATGTACCCTATCCGATGGCACCAGGTTTGCGAGATTTGGACACTTGTCCGGCCTTTTATGCTCCAATATAGGCAGCTGTCTTTGTGCGGAAAGGGTACTCTATCCATGATTGGAAACGGAAAGAAAGCAGTACGGTAAGATTTAGTGCCTTCTTTCGTGTATATTTCCCTAAATACAGAAACTGTTGAAATGAAACTTACACCAACGGATGCAGGAACATGTGCCCTCTCGGATGACCCCCACGTTTGCCAGATTTCGACAATTTTTAGGCCTTTAGTGCACAAATATAGGCAGCTATCGTTGCGGGGAAAGCGTACCTTTGACCTGTGGACGAAGGGAAAAAGTAAGCATTACGATAGGAAGCCCTCTCTTCTTTCGTATCTATTTCACGAACAACGGCAAATGTGGATATGAAACTTATGCCAATGGATAGAACAGCGTGTGCCCTATCAGATGGCACCAGGTTTGCGAGATTTGGACACTTTTCAGGCCTTTTATGCTCCAATATAGGCAGCTGTCTTTGCGCAGAAAGTGTACTCTATCCATGATAGGAAACGGAAAGAAAGCATACGGTAAGATTTAGTGCCTTCTCTCGTGTATATTTCCCTAAATACAGAAACTGTTGAAATGAAACTTACACCAATGGATGCAGGAACATGTGCCCTCTCGGATGACCCCAAGTTTCCACAATTTGGAAAATCTTCAGGCCTTTAGTGCACCAATATAGGCAGCTATCGTTGCGGGGAAAGCGTACTTTGGATCTGTGGACAAAGGGAAAAAGTAAGCATTACGATAAGAAGCCCTCTCTTCTTTTGTATCTATTTCACGAACAACGGCAAATGTGGATATGAAACTTTTGCCAATGGATACAGAAGCATGTGCCCTATCAGATGACACCAAATTTGCCAGATTTGGACACTTGTCCGGCCTTTTATGCTCCAATATAGGCAGCTGTCTTTGTGCGGAAAGGGTACTCTCTCCATGATTGGAAACGGAAAGAAAGCAGTACGGTAAGATTTAGTGCATTCTTTCGTGTATATTTCCCTAAATACAGAAACTGTTCAAATGAAACTTACACCAATGGATGCAGGAACATGTGCCCTCTCGGATGACCCCACGTTTGCCAGATTTCGACAATTTTCAGGCCTTTAGTGCACCAATATAGGCAGCTATCGTTGAGGGGAAAGCGTACCTTTGACCTGTGGACGAAGGGAAAAAGTAAGCATTACGATAGGAAGCCCTCTATTCTTTCGAATGTATTTCCCAAAAACGGCAAATGTGGATATGAAACTTATGCCAATGGATAGAACAGCATGTGCCCTATCAGATGGCATCGGGTTTGCGAGATTTGGACACTTTTCAGGCCTTTTATGCTCCAATATAGGCAGCTGTCTTTGCGCAGAAAGTGTACTCTATCCATGATAGGAAACGGAAAGAAAGCAGTACGGTAAGATTTAGTGCCTTCTTTCGTGTATATTTCCCTAAATACAGAAACTGTTGAAATGAAACTTACACCAATGGATGCAGGAACATGTGCCCTCTCGGATGACCCCCACGTTTACCAGATTTTGACAATTTTTAGGCCTTTAGTGCACAAATATAGGCAGTTATCGTTGCGGGGAAAGCGTACTCTGGATCTGTGGACAAAGGGAAAAAGTAAGCATTACGATAAGAAGCCCTCTCTTCTTTCGTATCTATTTCACGAACAACGGCAAATGTGGATATGAAACTTATGCCAATGGATACAGAAGCATGTGCCCTATCAGATGGCTCCAGTTTTGCGAGATTTGGACACTTGTCCGGCCTTTTATGCTCCAATATAAGCAGCTGGCATTGTGCGGAAAGGGTACTCTCTCCATGATTGGAAACGGACAGAAAGCATTACGGTAAGATTTAGTGCCTTCTTTCGTGCATATTTCCCTGAATACAGATACTGTTGAAATGAAACTTACACCAATGGATGCAGGAACATGTGCCCTCTCGGATGACCCCAAGTTTGCCAGATTTCGACAATTTTCAGGCCTTTAGTGCACCAATATAGGCAGTTATCGTTGCGGGTAAAGCGTACTCTGGATCTGTGGACAAAGGGAAAAAGTAAGCATTACGATAAGAAGCCCTCTCTTCTTTCGTATCTATTTCACGAACAACGGCAAATGTGGATATGAAACTTATGCCAATGGATAGAAGACCATGTACCCTATCCGATGGCACCAGGTTTGCGAGATTTGGACACTTGTCCGGCCTTTTATGCTCCAATATAGGCAGCTGTCTTTGTGCGGAAAGGGTACTATCTCCATGATTGGAAACGGAAAGAAAGCAGTACGGTAAGATTTAGTGCCTTCTTTCGTGTATATTTCCCTAAATACAGAAACTGTTGAAATGAAACTTACACCGATGGATGCAGGAACATGTGCCCTCTCGGATGACCCCAAGTTTCCACAATTTGGAAAATCTTCAGGCCTTTAGTGCACCAATATAGGCAGCTATCGTTGCGGGGAAAGCGTACCCTTGATCTGTGGACAAAGGAAAAAAGGAAGCATTACGATAGGAAGCCCTCTCTTCTTTCGTATCTATTTCACGAACAACGGCAAATGTGGATATGAAACTTATGCCAATGGATACAGAAGCATGTGCCCTATCAGATGGCTCCAGTTTTGCGAGATTTTGACACTTGTCCGGCCTTTTATGCTCCAATATAGGCAGCTGTCTTTGTGCGGAAAGGGTACTCTCTCCATGATTGGAAACGGACAGAAAGCAGTACGGTAAGATTTAGTGCCTTCTTTCGTGTATATTTCCCTAAATACAGAAACTGGTGAAATGAAACTTACACCAACGGATGCAGGAACATGTGCCCTCTCGGATGACCCCCACGTTTGCCAGATTTCGACAATTTTTAGGCCTTTAGTGCACAAATATAGGCAGTTATCGTTGAGGGGAAAGCGTACCTTTGACCTGTGGACGAAGGGAAAAAGTAAGCATTACGATAGGAAGCCCTCTCTTCTTTCGTATCTATTTCACGAACAACGGCAAATGTGGATATGAAACTTATGCCAATGGATACAGAAGCATGTGCCCTATCAGATGGCTCCAGTTTTGCGAGATTTGGACACTTGTCCGGCCTTTTATGCTCCAATATAGGCAGCTGTCTTTGTGCGGAAAGGGTACTCTCTCCATGATTGGAAACGGACAGAAAGCAGTACGGTAAGATTTAGTGCCTTCTTTCGTGCATATTTCCCTGAATACAGATACTGTTGAAATGAAACTTACACCAATGGATGCAGGAACATGTGCCCTCTCGGATGACCCCAAGTTTCAACAATTTGGAAAATCTTCAGGCCTTTAGTGCACAAATATAGGCAGCTATCGTTGAGGGGAAAGCGTACCTTTGACCTGTGGACAAAGGGAAAAAGTAAGCATTACGATAGGAAGCCCTCTATTCTTTCGAATGTATTTCCCGAAAAACGGCAAATGTGGATATGAAACGTATGCCAATGGATAGAACAGCATGTGCCCTATCAGATGGATATGAAACGTATGCCAATGGATAAAACAGCATGTGCCCTATCAGATGGCACCAGGTTTGCGAGATTTGGACACTTTTCAGGCCTTTTATGCTCCAATATAGGCAGCTGTCTTTGCGCAGAAAGTGTACTCTATCCATGATAGGAAACGGAAAGAAAGCATGCGGTAAGATTTAGTGCCTTCTTTCGTGTATATTTTCCTAAATACAGAAACTGTTCAAATGAAACTTACACCAATGGATGCAGGAACATGTGCCCTCTCGGATGACCCCACGTTTGCCAGATTTCGACAATTTTTAGGCCTTTAGTGCACCAATATAGGCAGTTATCGTTGCGGGGAAAGCGTACCCTTGATAAGTGGACAAAGGGAAAAAGTAAGCATTACGATAAGAAGCCCTCTCTTCTTTCGTATCTATTTCACGAACAACGGCAAATGTGGATATGAAACTTATGCCAATGGATACAGAAGCATGTGCCCTATCAGATGGCACCAAATTTGCGAGATTTGGACACTTGTCCGGCCTTTTATGCTCCAATATAGGCAGCTGTCTTTGTGCGGAAATTGTACTATCTCCATGATTGGAAACGGAAAGAAAGCAGTACGGTAAGATTTAGTGCCTTCTTTCGTGTATATTTCCCTAAATACAGAAACTGTTGAAATGAAACTTACACCAATGGATGCAGCAACATGTTTCCTCTTGGGTGACCCCACGTTTGCCAGATTTCGACAATTTTCAGGCCTTTAGTGCACAAATACAGGCAGTTATCGTTGCGGGTAAAGCGTACTCTGGATCTGTGGACAAAGGGAAAAAGTAAGCATTACGATAAGAAGCCCTCTCTTCTTTCGTATCTATTTCACGAACAACGGCAAATGTGGATATGAAACTTTTGCCAATGGATAGAAGACCATGTACCCTATCAGATGGCACCAGGTTTGCGAGATTTGGACACTTGTCCGGCCTTTTATGCTTCAATATAGGCAGCTGTCTTTGTGCGGAAAGGGTACTATCTCCATGATTGGAAACGGAAAGAAAGCAGTACGGTAAGATTTAGTGCCTTCTTTCGTGTATATTTCCCTAAATACAGAAACTGTTGAAATGAAACTTTCACCGATGGATGCAGGAACATGTGCCCTCTCGGATGACCCCAAGTTTCCACAATTTGGAAAATCTTCAGGCCTTTAGTGCACAAATATAGGCAGCTATCGTTGAGGGGAAAGCGTACCTTTGACCTGTGGACAAAGGGAAAAAGTAAGCATTACGATAGGAAGCCCTCTATTCTTTCGAATGTATTTCCCGAAAAACGGCAAATGTGGATATGAAACGTATGCCAATGGATAGAACAGCATGTGCCCTATCAGATGGATATGAAACGTATGCCAATGGATAAAACAGCATGTGCCCTATCAGATGGCACCAGGTTTGCGAGATTTGGACACTTTTCAGGCCTTTTATGCTCCAATATAGGCAGCTGTCTTTGCGCAGAAAGTGTACTCTATCCATGATTGGAAACGGAAAGAAAGCATGCGGTAAGATTTAGTGCCTTCTTTCGTGTATATTTTCCTAAATACAGAAACTGTTCAAATGAAACTTACACCAATGGATGCAGGAACATGTGCCCTCTCGGATGACCCCACGTTTGCCAGATTTCGACAATTTTTAGGCCTTTAGTGCACCAATATAGGCAGTTATCGTTGCGGGGAAAGCGTACCCTTGATAAGTGGACAAAGGGAAAAAGTAAGCATTACGATAAGAAGCCCTCTCTTCTTTCGTATCTATTTCACGAACAACGGCAAATGTGGATATGAAACTTATGCCAATGGATACAGAAGCATGTGCCCTATCAGATGGCACCAAATTTGCGAGATTTGGACACTTGTCCGGCCTTTTATGCTCCAATATAGGCAGCTGTCTTTGTGCGGAAATTGTACTATCTCCATGATTGGAAACGGAAAGAAAGCAGTACGGTAAGATTTAGTGCCTTCTTTCGTGTATATTTCCCTAAATACAGAAACTGTTGAAATGAAACATACACTAATGGATGCAGGAACATGTGCCCTCTCGGATGACCCCCCGTTTGCCAGATTTCGACAATCTTCAGGCCTTTAGTGCACCAATATAGGCAGCTATCGTTGCGGGGAAAGCGTACCTTTGACCTGTGGACGAAGGGAAAAAGTAAGCATTACGATAGGAAGCCCTCTATTCTTTCGAATGTATTTCCCGAAAAACGGCAAATGTGGATATGAAACTTATGCCAATGGATAGAACAGCATGTGCCCTATCAGATGGCACCAGGTTTGCGAGATTTGGACACTTTTCAGGCCTTTTATGATCCAATATAGGAAGCTGTCTTTGTGCGGGAAGGGTACTCTCTCCATGATTGGAAACGGACAGAAAGCAGTACGGTAAGATTTATTGCCTTCTTTCGTGGATATTTCCCTGAATACAGATACTGTTGAAATGAAACTTACACCAATGGATGCAGGAACATGTGCCCTCTCGGATGACCCCACGTTTGCCAGATTTCGACAATTTTCAGGCCTTTAGTGCACCAATATAGGCAGTTATCGTTGCGGGTAAAGCGTACTCTGGATCTGTGGACAAAGGGAAAAAGTAAGCATTACGATAAGAAGCCCTCTCTTCTTTCGTATCTATTTCACGAACAACGGCAAATGTGGATATGAAACTTATGCCAATGGATACAGAAGCATGTGCCCTATCAGATGGCACCAAATTTGCGAGATTTGGACACTTGTGTGGCCTCTTATGCTCCAAGATAGGCAGCTGTCTTTGTGCGGAAAGGGTACTATCTCCGTGATTGGAAACGGAAAGAAAGCAGTACGGTAAGATTTAGTGCCTTCTTTCGTGTATATTTCCCTAAATACAGAAACTGTTAAAATGAAACTTACACCAATGGATGCAGGAACATGTGCCCTCTCGGATGACCCCAAGTTTCTACAATTTGGACAATCTTCAGGCCTTTAGTGCACCAATATAGGCAGCTATCGTTGCGGGGAAAGCGTACCTTTGATCTGTGGACAAAGGGAAAAGTAAGCATTACGATAAGAAGGCCTCTATTCTTTCATATGTATTTCCCGAAAAACGGCAAATGTGGATATGAAACTTATGCCAATGGATAGAAGACCATGTACCCTATCCGATGGCACCAGGTTTGCGAGATTTGGACACTTGTCCGGCCTTTTATGCTCCAATATAGGCAGCTGTCTGTGCGGAAAGGGTACTATCTCCATGATTGGAAACGGAAAGAAAGCAGTACGGTAAGATTTAGTGCCTTCTTTCGTGCATATTTCCCTGAATACAGATACTGTTGAAATGAAACTTACACCAATGGATGCAGGAACATGTGCCAATATAGGAAGCTATCGTTGCGGGGAAAGCGTACCTTTGATCTGTGGACAAAGGGAAAAAGTAAGCATTACGATAAGAAGTCCTCTATTTTCTTATATGTATTTCCCGAAAAACGGCAAATGTGGATATGAAACTTATGCCAATGGATAGAAGACCATGTACCCTATCAGATGGCACCAGGTTTGCGAGATTTGGACACTTTTCAGGCCTTTTATGCTCCAATATAGGCAGCTGTCTTTGCGCAGAAAGTGTACTCTATCCATGATAGGAAACGGAAAGAAAGCATACGGTAAGATTTAGTGCCTTCTTTCGTGTATATTTCCCTAAATACAGAAACTGTTGAAATGAAACTTACACCAATGGATGCAGGAACATGTGCCCTCTCGGATGACCCCAAGTTTCCACAATTTGGAAAATCTTCAGGCCTTTAGTGCACCAATATAGGCAGCTATCGGTGCGGGGAAAGCGTACTTTGGATCTGTGGACAAAGGGAAAAAGTAAGCATTACGATAAGAAGCCCTCTCTTCTTTTGTATCTATTTCACGAACAACGGCAAATGTGGATATGAAACTTATGCCAATGGATACAGAAGCATGTGCTCTATCAGATGACACCAAATTTGCCAGATTTGGACACTTGTCCGGCCTTTTATGCTCCAATATAGGCAGCTGTCTTTGTGCGGAAAGGGTACTCTCTCCATGATTGGAAACGGAAAGAAAGCAGTACGGTAAGATTTAGTGCATTCTTTCGTGTATATTTCCCTAAATACAGAAACTGTTCAAATGAAACTTACACCAATGGATGCAGGAACATGTGCCCTCTCGGATGACCCCACGTTTGCCAGATTTCGACAATTTTCAGGCCTTTAGTGCACCAATATAGGCAGCTATCGTTGAGGGGAAAGCGTACTCTGGATCTGTGGACAAAGGGAAAAAGTAAGCATTACGATAAGAAGCCCTCTCTTCTTTCGTATCTATTTCACGAACAACGGCAAATGTGGATATGAAACTTATGCCAATGGATACAGAAGCATGTGCCCTATCAGATGGCTCCAGTTTTGCGAGATTTGGACACTTGTCCGGCCTTTTATGCTCCAATATAGGCAGCTGGCTTTGTGCGGAAAGGGTACTCTCTCCATGATTGGAAACGGACAGAAAGCATTACGGTAAGATTTAGTGCCTTCTTTCGTGCATATTTCCCTGAATACAGATACTGTTGAAATGAAACTTACACCAATGGATGCAGGAACATGTGCCCTCTCGGATGACCCCAAGTTTGCCAGATTTCGACAATTTTCAGGCCTTTAGTGCACCAATATAGGCAGTTATCGTTGCGGGTAAAGCGTACTCTGGATCTGTGGACAAAGGGAAAAAGTAAGCATTACGATAAGAAGCCCTCTCTTCTTTCGTATCTATTTCACGAACAACGGCAAATGTGGATATGAAACTTATGTCAATGGATAGAAGACCATGTACCCTATCCGATGGCACCAGGTATGCGAGATTTGGACACTTGTCCGGCCTTTTATGCTCCAATATAGGCAGCTGTCTTTGTGCGGAAAGGGTACTATCTCCATGATTGGAAACGGAAAGAAAGCAGTACGGTAAGATTTAGTGCCTTCTTTCGTGTATATTTCCCTAAATACAGAAACTGGTGAAATGAAACTTACACCAACGGATGCAGGAACATGTGCCCTCTCGGATGACCCCCACGTTTGCCAGATTTCGACAATTTTTAGGCCTTTAGTGCACAAATATAGGCAGTTATCGTTGAGGGGAAAGCGTACCTTTGACCTGTGGACGAAGGGAAAAAGTAAGCATTACGATAGGAAGCCCTCTATTCTTTCGAATGTATTTCCCGAAAAACGGCAAATGTGGATATGAAACTTATGCCAATGGATAGAACAGCATGTGCCCTATCAGATGGCACCAAATTTGCGACATTTGGACACTTTTCAGGCCTTTTATGCTCCAATATAGGCAGCTGTCTTTGCGCAGAAAGTGTACTCTATCCATGATAGGAAACGGAAAGAAAGCATACGGTAAGATTTAGTGCCTTCTTTCGTGTATATTTCCCTAAATACAGAAACTGTTGAAATGAAACTTACACCAATGGATGCAGGAACATGTGCCCTCTCGGATGACCCCACGTTTGCCAGATTTCGACAATTTTTAGGCCTTTAGTGCACCAATATAGGCAGTTATCGTTGCAAGGAAAGCGTACTCTGGATCTGTGGACAAAGGGAAAAAGTAAGCATTACGATAGGAAGCCCTCTCTTCTTTCGTATCTATTTCACGAACAACGGCAAATGTGGATATGAAACTTATGCCAATGGATACAGAAGCATGTGCCCTATCAGATGGCTCCAGTTTTGCGAGATTTGGACACTTGTCCGGCCTTTTATGCTCCAATATAGGCAGCTGTCTTTGTGCGGAAAGGGTACTCTCTCCATGATTGGAAACGGACAGAAAGCAGTACGGTAAGATTTAGTGCCTTCTTTCGTGGATATTTCCCTGAATACAGATACTGTTGAAATGAAACTTACACCAATGGATGCAGGAACATGTGCCCTCTCGGATTACCCCAAGTTTGCCAGATTTCGACAATTTTCAGGCCTTTAGTGCACCAATATAGGCAGTTATCGTTGCGGGTAAAGCGTACTCTGGATCTGTGGACAAAGGGAAACAGTAAGCATTACGATAAGAAGCCCTCTCTTCTTTCGTATCTATTTCACGAACAACGGCAAATGTGGATATGAAACTTTTGCCAATGGATAGAAGACCATGTACCCTATCCGATGGCACCAGGTTTGCGAGATTTGGACACTTGTCCGGCCTTTTATGCTTCAATATAGGCAGCTGTCTTTGTGCGGAAAGGGTACTATCTCCATGATTGGAAACGGAAAGAAAGCAGTACGGTAAGATTTAGTGCCTTCTTTCGTGTATATTTCCCTAAATACAGAAACTGTTGAAATGAAACTTTCACCGATGGATGCAGGAACATGTGCCCTCTCGGATGACCCCAAGTTTCCACAATTTGGAAAATCTTCAGGCCTTTAGTGCACCAATATAGGCAGCTATCGTTGCGGGGAAAGCGTACCCTTGATCTGTGGACAAAGGGAAACAGTAAGCATTACGATAAGAAGCCCTCTCTTCTTTTGTATCTATTTCACGAACAACGGCAAATGTGGATATGAAACTTTTGCCAATGGATACAGAAGCATGTGCCCTATCAGATGACACCAAATTTGCGAGATTTGGACACTTGTCCGGCCTTTTATGCTCCAATATAGGCAGCTGTCTTTGTGCGGAAAGGGTACTCTCTCCATGATTGGAAACGGAAAAGAAAGCAGTACGGTAAGATTTAGTGCCTTCTTTCGTGTATATTTCCCTAAATACAGAAACTGTTGAAATGAAACTTACACCAATGGATGCAGGAACATGTGCCCTTTCGGATGACCCCACGTTTGCCAGATTTCGACAATTTTCAGGCCTTTAGTGCACCAATATAGGCAGCTATCGTTGAGGGGAAAGCGTACCTTTGACCTGTGGACAAAGGGAAAAAGTAAGCATTACGATAGGAAGCCCTCTATTCTTTCGAATGTATTTCCCGAAAAACGGCAAATGTGGATATGAAACGTATGCCAATGGATAGAACAGCATGTGCCCTATCAGATGGATATGAAACGTATGCCAATGGATAGAACAGCATGTGCCCTATCAGATGGCACCAGGTTTGCGAGATTTGGACACTTTTCAGGCCTTTTCTGCTCCAATATAGGCAGCTGTCTTTGCGCAGAAAGTGTACTCTATCCATGATAGGAAACGGAAAGAAAGCATGCGGTAAGATTTAGTGCCTTCTTTCGTGTATATTTTCCTAAATACAGAAACTGTTGAAATGAAACTTACACCAATGGATGCAGGAACATGTGCCCTCCCGGATGACCCCACGTTTGCCAGATTTCGACAATTTTTAGGCCTTTAGTGCACCAATATAGGCAGTTATCGTTGCGGGGAAAGCGTACCCTTGATAAGTGGACAAAGGGAAAAAGTAAGCATTACGATAAGAAGCCCTCTCTTCTTTCGTATCTATTTCACGAACAACGGCAAATGTGGATATGAAACTTATGCCAATGGATACAGAAGCATGTGCCCTATCAGATGGCACCAAATTTGCGAGATTTGGACACTTGTCCGGCCTTTTATGCTCCAATATAGGCAGCTGTCTTTGTGCGGAAATTGTACTATCTCCATGATTGGAAACGGAAAGAAAGCAGTACGGTAAGATTTAGTGCCTTCTTTCGTGTATATTTCCCTAAATACAGAAACTGTTGAAATGAAACTTACACTAATGGATGCAGGAACATGTGCCCTCTCGGATGACCCCCCGTTTGCCAGATTTCGACAATCTTCAGGCCTTTAGTGCACCAATATAGGCAGCTATCGTTGCGGGGAAAGCGTACCTTTGACCTGTGGACGAAGGGAAAAAGTAAGCATTACGATAGGAAGCCCTCTATTCTTTCGAATGTATTTCCCGAAAAACGGCAAATGTGGATATGAAACTTATGCCAATGAATAGAACAGCATGTGCCCTATCAGATGGCACCAGGTTTGCGAGATTTGGACACTTTTCAGGCCTTTTATGATCCAATATAGGAAGCTGTCTTTGTGCGGGAAGGGTACTCTATCCATGATTGGAAACGGACAGAAAGCAGTACGGTAAGATTTAGTGCCTTCTTTCGTGCATATTTCCCTGAATACAGATACTGTTGAAATGAAACTTACACCAATGGATGCAGGAACATGTGCCCTCTCGGATGATCCCAAGTTTGCCAGATTTCGACAATTTTCAGGCCTTTAGTGCACCAATATAGGCAGTTATCGTTGCGGGTAAAGCGTACTCTGGATCTGTGGACAAAGGGAAAAAGTAAGCATTACGATAAGAAGCCCTCTCTTCTTTCGTATCTATTTCACGAACAACGGCAAATGTGGATATGAAACTTATGCCAATGGATACAGAAGCATGTGCCCTATCAGATGGCACCAAATTTGCGAGATTTGGACACTTGTGTGGCCTCTTATGCTCCAAGATAGGCAGCTGTCTTTGTGCGGAAAGGGTACTATCTCCGTGATTGGAAACGGAAAGAAAGCAGTACGGTAAGATTTAGTGCCTTCTTTCGTGTATATTTCCCTAAATACAGAAACTGTTAAAATGAAACTTACACCAATGGATGCAGGAACATGTGCCCTCTCGGATGACCCCAAGTTTCTACAATTTGGACAATCTTCAGGCCTTTAGTGCACCAATATAGGCAGCTATCGTTGCGGGGAAAGCGTACCTTTGATCTGTGGACAAAGGGAAAAGTAAGCATTACGATAAGAAGGCCTCTATTCTTTCATATGTATTTCCCGAAAAACGGCAAATGTGGATATGAAACTTATGCCAATGGATAGAAGACCATGTACCCTATCCGATGGCACCAGGTTTGCGAGATTTGGACACTTGTCCGGCCTTTTATGCTCCAATATAGGCAGCTGTCTGTGCGGAAAGGGTACTATCTCCATGATTGGAAACGGAAAGAAAGCAGTACGGTAAGATTTAGTGCCTTCTTTCGTGCATATTTCCCTGAATACAGATACTGTTGAAATGAAACTTACACCAATGGATGCAGGAACATGTGCCAATATAGGAAGCTATCGTTGCGGGGAAAGCGTACCTTTGATCTGTGGACAAAGGGAAAAAGTAAGCATTACGATAAGAAGTCCTCTATTTTCTTATATGTATTTCCCGAAAAACGGCAAATGTGGATATGAAACTTATGCCAATGGATAGAAGACCATGTACCCTATCAGATGGCACCAGGTTTGCGAGATTTGGACACTTTTCAGGCCTTTTATGCTCCAATATAGGCAGCTGTCTTTGCGCAGAAAGTGTACTCTATCCAAGATAGGAAACGGAAAGAAAGCAGTAAGGTAAGATTTAGTGCCTTCTTTCGTGTATATTTCCCTAAATACAGAAACTGTTGAAATGAAACTTACACCAATGGATGCAGCAACATGTTTCCTCTTGGGTGACCCCACGTTTGCCAGATTTCAAAAATTTTCAGGCCTTTAGTGCACAAATACAGGCAGCTATCGTTGCGGGGAAAGCGTACCTTTGATCTGTGGACAAAGGGAAAAGTAAGCATTACGATAAGAAGCCCTCTATTCTTTCATATGTATTTCCTGAAAAACGGCAAATGTGGATATGAAACTTATGCCAATGGATAGAAGACCATGTACCCTATCCGATGGCACCAGGTTTGCGAGATTTGGACACTTTTCAGGCCTTTTATGCTCCAATATAGGCAGCTGTCTTTGCGCAGAAAGTGTACTCTATCCATGATAGGAAACGGAAAGAAAGCAGTACGGTAAGATTTAGCTCCTTCTTTTGGTTATATTTCCCTAAATACAGAAATTGTTGAAATGAAACTTACACCAATGGATGAAGCAACATGTTTCCTCTTTGGTGACCCCACGTTTGCCAGATTTCGACAATTTTCAGGTCTTTAGTGCCCAAATACAGGCAGTTATCGTTGTGGGGAAAGCGTACTCTGGATCTGTGGACAAAGGGAAAAAGTAAGCATTACGATTAGAAGCCCTCTCTTCTTTCGTATTTATTTCACGAACAACAGCAAATGTGGATATGAAACTTATGCCAATGGATACAGAAGCATGTGCCCTATCAGATGACACCAAATATGCGAGATTTGAACACTTCTCAGGCCTTTTATGCTCCAATATAGGCAGCTGTCTTTGCGCAGAAAGTGTACTCTATCCATGATAGGAAACGGAAAAGAAAGCGGTACGGTAAGATTTAGTGCCTTCTTTCGGTTATATTTCCCTAAATACAGAAATTGTTGAAATGAAACTTACACCAATGGATGCAGCAACATGTTTCCTCTTGGGTGACCCCACGTTTGCCAGATTTCGACAATTTTCAGGCCTTTAGTGCACAAATACAGGCAGTTATCGTTGCGGGGAAAGCGTACTCTGGATCTGTGGACAAAGGGAAAAAGTATGCATTACGATAAGAAGCAATCTCTTCTTTTGTATCTATTTCATGAACAACGGCAAATGTGGATATGAAACTTATGCCAATGGATACAGAAGCATGTGCCCTATAAGATGGCACCAAATTTGCGAGATTTGGACACTTGTCCGGCCTTTTATGCTCCAATATAGGCAGCTGTCTTTGTGCGGAAAGGGTACTATCTCAATGATTGGAAACGGAAAGAAAGCAGTACGGTAAGATTTAGTGCCTTCTTTCGTGTATATTTCCCTAAATACAGAAACTGTTGAAATGAAACTTACACTAATGGATGCAGGAACATGTGCCCTCTCGGATGACCCCAAGTTTGCCAGATTTCGACAATTTTCAGGCCTTTAGTGCACCAATATAGGCAGCTATCGTTGCGGGGAAAGCGTACCTTTGATCTGTGGACAAAGGGAAAAGTAAGCATTACGATAAGAAGCCCTCTATTCTTTCATATGTATTTCCCGAAAAACGGCAAATGTGGATATGAAACTTATGCCAATGGATAGAAGACCATGTACCCTATCCGATGGCACCAGGTTTGCGAGATTTGGACACTTTTCAGGCCTTTTATGCTCCAATATAGGCAGCTGTCTTTGCGCAGAAAGTGTACTCTATCCATGATTGGAAACGGAAAGAAAGCGGTACGGTAAGATTTAGTGCCTTCTTTCGGTTATATTTCCCTAAATACAGAAATTGTTGAAATGAAACTTACACCAATGGATGCAGCAACATGTTTCCTCTTGGGTGACCCCACGTTTGCCAGATTTCGACAATTTTCAGGCCTTTAGTGCACAAATACAGGCAGTTATCGTTGCGGGGAAAGCGTACTCTGGATCTGTGGACAAAGGGAAAAAGTAAGCATTACGATAAGAAGCCCTCTCTTCTTTCGTATCTATTTCACGAACAACGGCAAATGTGGATATGAAACTTATGCCAATGGATACAGAAGCATGTGCCCTATCAAATGGCACCAAATTTGCGAGATTTGGACACTTGTCCGGCCTTTTATGCTCCAATATAGGCAGCTGTCTTTGTGCGGAAAGGGTACTATCTCAATGATTGGAAACGGAAAGAAAGCAGTACGGTAAGATTTAGTGCCTTCTTTCGTGTATATTTCCCTAAATACAGAAACTGTTGAAATGAAACTTACACCAATGGATGCAGGAACATGTGCCCTCTCGGATGACCCCACGTTTGCCAGATTTCGACAATTTTCAGGCCTTTAGTGCACCAATATAGGCAGTTATCGTTGCGGGGAAAGCGTACTCTGGATCTGTGGACAAAGGGAAAAAGTAAGCATTACGATAAGAAGCCCTCTCTTCTTTTGTATCTATTTCACGAAAAACGGCAAATGTGGATATGAAACTTATGCCAATGGATACAGAGGCATTGCCCTATCAGATGACACCAAATTTGTGAGATTTGGACACTTTTCAGGCCTTTTATGCTCCAATATAGGCAGCTGTCTTTGCGCAGAAAGTGTACTCTATCCATGATAGGAAACGGAAAGAAAGCAGTACGGTGAGATTTAGTGCCTTCTTTCGTGTATATTTCCCTAAATACAGAAACTGTTGAAATGAAACTTACACCAATGGATGCAGGAACATGGGCCATGTCGGTTGACCCCACGTTTGCCAGATTTCGACAATTTTTAGGCCTTTAGTGCACCAATATAGGCAGTTATCGTTGCGGGGAAAGCGTACCCTTGATCTGTGGACAAAGGGAAACAGTAAGCATTACGATAAGAAGCCCTCTCTTCTTTTGTATCTATTTCACGAACAACGGCAAATGTGGATATGAAACTTATGCCAATGGATACAGAAGCATGTGCCCTATCAGATGGCACCAAATTTGCGAGATTTGGACACTTGTCCGGCCTTTTATGCTCCAATATAGGCAGCTGTCTTTGTGCGGAAATTGTACTATCTCCATGATTGGAAACGGAAAGAAAGCAGTACGGTAAGATTTAGTGCCTTCTTTCGTGTATATTTCCCTAAATACAGAAACTGTTGAAATGAAACTTACACTAATGGATGCAGGAACATGTGCCCTCTCGGATGACCCCCCGTTTGCCAGATTTCGACAATCTTCAGGCCTTTAGTGCACCAATATAGGCAGCTATCGTTGCGGGGAAAGCGTACCTTTGACCTGTGGACAAAGGGAAAAGTAAGCATTACGATAAGAAGGCCTCTATTCTTTCATATGTATTTCCCGAAAAACGGCAAATGTGGATATGAAACTTATGCCAATGGATAGAAGACCATGTACCCTATCCGATGGCACCAGGTTTGCGAGATTTGGACACTTGTCCGGCCTTTTATGCTCCAATATAGGCAGCTGTCTGTGCGGAAAGGGTACTATCTCCATGATTGGAAACGGAAAGAAAGCAGTACGGTAAGATTTAGTGCCTTCTTTCGTGCATATTTCCCTGAATACAGATACTGTTGAAATGAAACTTACACCAATGGATGCAGGAACATGTGCCAATATAGGAAGCTATCGTTGCGGGGAAAGCGTACCTTTGATCTGTGGACAAAGGGAAAAAGTAAGCATTACGATAAGAAGTCCTCTATTTTCTTATATGTATTTCCCGAAAAACGGCAAATGTGGATATGAAACTTATGCCAATGGATAGAAGACCATGTACCCTATCAGATGGCACCAGGTTTGCGAGATTTGGACACTTTTCAGGCCTTTTATGCTCCAATATAGGCAGCTGTCTTTGCGCAGAAAGTGTACTCTATCCATGATAGGAAACGGAAAGAAAGCAGTAAGGTAAGATTTAGTGCCTTCTATCGTGTATATTTCCCTAAATACAGAAACTGTTGAAATGAAACTTACACCAATGGATGCAGCAACATGTTTCCTCTTGGGTGACCCCACGTTTGCCAGATTTCGACAATTTTCAGGCCTTTAGTGCACAAATACAGGCAGCTATCGTTGCGGGGAAAGCGTACCTTTGATCTGTGGACAAAGGGAAAAGTAAGCATTACGATAAGAAGCCCTCTATTCTTTCATATGTATTTCCCGAAAAACGGCAAATGTGGATATGAAACTTATGCCAATGGATAGAAGACCATGTACCCTATCCGATGGCACCAGGTTTGCGAGATTTGGACACTTTTCAGGCCTTTTATGCTCCAATATAGGCAGCTGTCTTTGCGCAGAAAGTGTACTCTATCCATGATAGGAAACGGAAAGAAAGCAGTACGGTAAGATTTAGCTCCTTCTTTCGGTTATATTTCCCTAAATACAGAAATTGTTGAAATGAAACTTACACCAATGGATGAAGCAACATGTTTCCTCTTTGGTGACCCCACGTTTGCCAGATTTCGACAATTTTCAGGTCTTTAGTGCACAAATACAGGCAGTTATCGTTGTGGGGAAAGCGTACTCTGGATCTGTGGACAAAGGGAAAAAGTAAGCATTACGATTAGAAGCCCTCTCTTCTTTTGTATCTATTTCACGAACAACAGCAAATGTGGATATGAAACTTATGCCAATGGATACAGAAGCATGTGCCCTATCAGATGACACCAAATATGCGAGATTTGAACACTTCTCAGGCCTTTTATGCTCCAATATAGGCAGCTGTCTTTGCGCAGAAAGTGTACTCTATCCATGATAGGAAACGGAAAAGAAAGCGGTACGGTAAGATTTAGTGCCTTCTTTCGGTTATATTTCCCTAAATACAGAAATTGTTGAAATGAAACTTACACCAATGGATGCAGCAACATGTTTCCTCTTGGGTGACCCCACGTTTGCCAGATTTCGACAATTTTCAGGTCTTTAGTGCACAAATACAGGCAGTTATCGTTGCGGGGAAAGCGTACTCTGGATCTGTGGACAAAGGGAAAAAGTATGCATTACGATAAGAAGCAATCTCTTCTTTTGTATCTATTTCATGAACAACGGCAAATGTGGATATGAAACTTATGCCAATGGATACAGAAGCATGTGCCCTATAAGATGGCACCAAATTTGCGAGATTTGGACACTTGTCCGGCCTTTTATGCTCCAATATAGGCAGCTGTCTTTGTGCGGAAAGGGTACTATCTCAATGATTGGAAACGGAAAGAAAGCAGTACGGTAAGATTTAGTGCCTTCTTTCGTGTATATTTCCCTAAATACAGAAACTGTTGAAATGAAACTTACACTAATGGATGCAGGAACATGTGCCCTCTCGGATGACCCCAAGTTTGCCAGATTTCGACAATTTTCAGGCCTTTAGTGCACCAATATAGGCAGCTATCGTTGCGGGGAAAGCGTACCTTTGATCTGTGGACAAAGGGAAAAGTAAGCATTACGATAAGAAGCCCTCTATTCTTTCATATGTATTTCCCGAAAAACGGCAAATGTGGATATGAAACTTATGCCAATGGATAGAAGACCATGTACCCTATCCGATGGCACCAGGTTTGCGAGATTTGGACACTTCTCAGGCCTTTTATGCTCCAATATAGGCAGCTGTCTTTGCGCAGAAAGTGTACTCTATCCATGATTGGAAACGGAAAGAAAGCGGTACGGTAAGATTTAGTGCCTTCTTTCGGTTATATTTCCCTAAATACAGAAATTGTTGAAATGAAACTTACACCAATGGATGCAGCAACATGTTTCCTCTTGGGTGACCCCACGTTTGCCAGATTTCGACAATTTTCAGGCCTTTAGTGCACAAATACAGGCAGTTATCGTTGCGGCGAAAGCGTACTCTGGATCTGTGGACAAAGGGAAAAAGTAAGCATTACGATAAGAAGCCCTCTCTTCTTTCGTATCTATTTCACGAACAACGGCAAATGTGGATATGAAACTTATGCCAATGGATACAGAAGCATGTGCCCTATCAGATGGCACCAAATTTGCGAGATTTGGACACTTGTCCGGCCTTTTATGCTCCAATATAGGCAGCTGTCTTTGTGCGGAAAGGGTACTATCTCAATGATTGGAAACGGAAAGAAAGCAGTACGGTAAGATTTAGTGCCTTCTTTCGTGTATATTTCCCTAAATACAGAAACTGTTGAAATGAAACTTACACCAATGGATGCAGCAACATGTTTCCTCTTGGGTGACCCCACGTTTGCCAGATTTCGACAATTTTCAGGCCTTTAGTGCACAAATACAGGCAGTTATCGTTGCGGGGAAAGCGTACTCTGGATCTGTGGACAAAGGGAAAAAGTAAGCATTACGATAAGAAGCAATCTCTTCTTTCGTATCTATTTTACGAACAACGGCAAATGTGGATATGAAACTTATGCCAATGGATACAGAAGCATGCGCCCTATAAGATGGCAACAAATTTGCAAGATTTGGACACTTGTCCGGCCTTTTATGCTCCAATATAGGCAACTGTCTTTGTGCGGAAAGGGTACTATCTCAATGATTGGAAACGGAAAGAAAGCAGTACGGTAAGATTTAGTGCCTTCTTTCGTGTATATTTCCCTAAATACAGAAACTGTTGAAATAAAACTTACACCAATGGATGCAGGAACATGTGCCCTCTCGGATGACCCCAAGTTTGCCAGATTTCGACAATTTTCAGGCCTTTAGTGCACCAATATAGGCAGCTATCGTTGCGGGGAAAGCGTACCTTTGATCTGTGGACAAAGGGAAAAGTAAGCATTACGATAAGAAGCCCTCTATTCTTTCATATGTATTTCGCGAAAAACGGCAAATGTGGATATGAAACTTTTGCCAATGGATAGAAGACCATGTACCCTATCCGATGGCACCAGGTTTGCGAGATTTGGACACTTTTCAGGCCTTTTATGCTCCAATATAGGCAGCTGTCTTTGCGCAGAAAGTGTACTCTATCCATGATAGGAAACGGAAAGAAAGCAGTACGGTAAGATTTAGTGCCTTCTCTCGGGTATATTTCCCTAAATACAGAAACTGTTGAAATGAAACTTACACCAATGGATGCAGCAACATGTTTCCTCTTGGGTGACCCCAAGTTTGCCAGATTTCGACAATTTTCAGGCCTTTAGTGCACAAATACAGGCAGTTATCGTTGCGGGGAAAGCGTACTCTGGATCTGTGGACAAAGGGAAAAAGTAAGCATTACGATAAGAAGCAATCTCTTCTTTCGTATCTATTTCACGAACAACGGCAAATGTGGATATGAAACTTATGCCAATGGATACAGAAGCAGGCGCCCTATAAGATGACACCAAATTTGCGAGATTTGGACACTTGTCCGGCCTTTTATGCTCCAATATAGGCAGCTGTCTTTTTTGCGGAAAGGGTACTATCTCAATGATTGGAAACGGAAAGAAAGCAGTACGGTAAGATTTAGTGCCTTCTTTCGTGTATATTTCCCTAAATACAGAAACTGTTGAAATGAAACTTACACCAATGGATGCAGGAACATGTGCCCTCTCGGATGACCCCACGTTTGCCAGATTTCGAGAATTTTCAGGCCTTTAGTGCACCAATATAGGCAGTTATCGTTGCGGGGAAAGCGTACTCTGGATCTGTGGACAAAGGGAAAAAGTAAGCATTACGATAAGAAGCCCTCTCTTCTTTTGTATCTATTTCACGAAAAACGGCAAATGTGGATATGAAACTTATGCCAATGGATAGAAGACCATGTACCCTATCCGATGGCACCAGGTTTGCGAGATTTGGACACTTCTCAGGCCTTTCATGCTCCAATATAGGCAGCTGTCTTTGCGCAGAAAGTGTACTCTATCCATGATTGGAAACGGAAAGAAAGCGGTACGGTAAGATTTAGTGCCTTCTTTCGGTTATATTTCCCTAAATACAGAAATTGTTGAAATGAAACTTACACCAATGGATGCAGCAACATGTTTCCTCTTGGGTGACCCCACGTTTGCCAGATTTCGACAATTTTCAGGCCTTTAGTGCACAAATACAGGCAGTTATCGTTGCGGCGAAAGCGTACTCTGGATCTGTGGACAAAGGGAAAAAGTAAGCATTACGATAAGAAGCCCTCTCTTCTTTCGTATCTATTTCACGAACAACGGCAAATGTGGATATGAAACTTATGCCAATGGATACAGAAGCATGTGCCCTATCAGATGGCACCAAATTTGCGAGATTTGGACACTTGTCCGGCCTTTTATGCTCCAATATAGGCAGCTGTCTTTGTGCGGAAAGGGTACTATCTCAATGATTGGAAACGGAAAGAAAGCAGTACGGTAAGATTTAGTGCCTTCTTTCGTGTATATTTCCCTGAATACAGAAACTGTTGAAATGAAACTTACACCAATGGATGCAGCAACATGTTTCCTCTTGGGTGACCCCACGTTTGCCAGATTTCGACAATTTTCAGGCCTTTAGTGCACAAATACAGGCAGTTATCGTTGCGGGGAAAGCGTACTCTGGATCTGTGGACAAAGGGAAAAAGTAAGCATTACGATAAGAAGCAATCTCTTCTTTCGTATCTATTTTACGAACAACGGCAAATGTGGATATGAAACTTATGCCAATGGATACAGAAGCATGCGCCCTATAAGATGGCAACAAATTTGCAAGATTTGGACACTTGTCCGGCCTTTTATGCTCCAATATAGGCAACTGTCTTTGTGCGGAAAGGGTACTATCTCAATGATTGGAAACGGAAAGAAAGCAGTACGGTAAGATTTAGTGCCTTCTTTCGTGTATATTTCCCTAAATACAGAAACTGTTGAAATAAAACTTACACCAATGGATGCAGGAACATGTGCCCTCTCGGATGACCCCAAGTTTGCCAGATTTCGACAATTTTCAGGCCTTTAGTGCACCAATATAGGCAGCTATCGTTGCGGGGAAAGCGTACCTTTGATCTGTGGACAAAGGGAAAAGTAAGCATTACGATAAGAAGCCCTCTATTCTTTCATATGTATTTCGCGAAAAACGGCAAATGTGGATATGAAACTTTTGCCAATGGATAGAAGACCATGTACCCTATCCGATGGCACCAGGTTTGCGAGATTTGGACACTTTTCAGGCCTTTTATGCTCCAATATAGGCAGCTGTCTTTGCGCAGAAAGTGTACTCTATCCATGATAGGAAACGGAAAGAAAGCAGTACGGTAAGATTTAGTGCCTTCTCTCGGGTATATTTCCCTAAATACAGAAACTGTTGAAATGAAACTTACACCAATGGATGCAGGAACATGGGCCATGTCGGTTGACCCCACGTTTGCCAGATTTCGACAATTTTTAGGCCTTTAGTGCACCAATATAGGCAGTTATCGTTGCGGGGAAAGCGTACCCTTGATCTGTGGACAAAGGGAAACAGTAAGCATTACGATAAGAAGCCCTCTCTTCTTTTGTATCTATTTCACGAACAACGGCAAATGTGGATATGAAACTTATGCCAATGGATACAGAAGCATGTGCCCTATCAGATGGCACCAAATTTGCGAGATTTGGACACTTGTCCGGCCTTTTATGCTCCAATATAGGCAGCTGTCTTTGTGCGGAAATTGTACTATCTCCATGATTGGAAACGGAAAGAAAGCAGTACGGTAAGATTTAGTGCCTTCTTTCGTGTATATTTCCCTAAATACAGAAACTGTTGAAATGAAACTTACACTAATGGATGCAGGAACATGTGCCCTCTCGGATGACCCCCCGTTTGCCAGATTTCGACAATCTTCAGGCCTTTAGTGCACCAATATAGGCAGCTATCGTTGCGGGGAAAGCGTACCTTTGACCTGTGGACAAAGGGAAAAGTAAGCATTACGATAAGAAGGCCTCTATTCTTTCATATGTATTTCCCGAAAAACGGCAAATGTGGATATGAAACTTATGCCAATGGATAGAAGACCATGTACCCTATCCGATGGCACCAGGTTTGCGAGATTTGGACACTTGTCCGGCCTTTTATGCTCCAATATAGGCAGCTGTCTGTGCGGAAAGGGTACTATCTCCATGATTGGAAACGGAAAGAAAGCAGTACGGTAAGATTTAGTGCCTTCTTTCGTGCATATTTCCCTGAATACAGATACTGTTGAAATGAAACTTACACCAATGGATGCAGGAACATGTGCCAATATAGGAAGCTATCGTTGCGGGGAAAGCGTACCTTTGATCTGTGGACAAAGGGAAAAAGTAAGCATTACGATAAGAAGTCCTCTATTTTCTTATATGTATTTCCCGAAAAACGGCAAATGTGGATATGAAACTTATGCCAATGGATAGAAGACCATGTACCCTATCAGATGGCACCAGGTTTGCGAGATTTGGACACTTTTCAGGCCTTTTATGCTCCAATATAGGCAGCTGTCTTTGCGCAGAAAGTGTACTCTATCCATGATAGGAAACGGAAAGAAAGCAGTAAGGTAAGATTTAGTGCCTTCTATCGTGTATATTTCCCTAAATACAGAAACTGTTGAAATGAAACTTACACCAATGGATGCAGCAACATGTTTCCTCTTGGGTGACCCCACGTTTGCCAGATTTCGACAATTTTCAGGCCTTTAGTGCACAAATACAGGCAGCTATCGTTGCGGGGAAAGCGTACCTTTGATCTGTGGACAAAGGGAAAAGTAAGCATTACGATAAGAAGCCCTCTATTCTTTCATATGTATTTCCCGAAAAACGGCAAATGTGGATATGAAACTTATGCCAATGGATAGAAGACCATGTACCCTATCCGATGGCACCAGGTTTGCGAGATTTGGACACTTTTCAGGCCTTTTATGCTCCAATATAGGCAGCTGTCTTTGCGCAGAAAGTGTACTCTATCCATGATAGGAAACGGAAAGAAAGCAGTACGGTAAGATTTAGCTCCTTCTCTCGGTTATATTTCCCTGAATACAGAAATTATTGAAATGAAACTTACACCAATGGATGAAGCAACATGTTTCCTCTTTGGTGACCCCACGTTTGCCAGATTTCGACAATTTTCAGGTCTTTAGTGCACAAATACAGGCAGTTATTGTTGCGGGGAAAGCGTACTCTGGATCTGTGGACAAAGGGAAAAAGTAAGCATTACGTTAAGAAGCCCTCTCTTCTTTCGTATCTATTTCACGAACAACGGCAAATGTGGATATGAAACTTATGCCAATGGATACAGAAGCATGTGCCCTATAAGATGGCACCAACTTTGCGAGATTTGGACACTTCTCAGGCCTTTTATGCTCCAATATAGGCAGCTGTCTTTGCGCAGAAAGTGTACTCTATCCATGATAGGAAACGGAAAAGAAAGCGGTACGGTAAGATTTAGTGCCTTCTTTCGGTTATATTTCCCTAAATACAGAAATTGTTGAAATGAAACTTACACCAATGGATGCAGCAACATGTTTCCTCTTGGGTGACCCCACGTTTGCCAGATTTCGACAATTTTCAGGTCTTTAGTGCACAAATACAGGCAGTTATCGTTGCGGGGAAAGCGTACTCTGGATCTGTGGACAAAGGGAAAAAGTATGCATTACGATAAGAAGCAATCTCTTCTTTTGTATCTATTTCATGAACAACGGCAAATGTGGATATGAAACTTATGCCAATGGATACAGAAGCATGTGCCCTATAAGATGGCACCAAATTTGCGAGATTTGGACACTTGTCCGGCCTTTTATGCTCCAATATAGGCAGCTGTCTTTGTGCGGAAAGGGTACTATCTCAATGATTGGAAACGGAAAGAAAGCAGTACGGTAAGATTTAGTGCCTTCTTTCGTGTATATTTCCCTAAATACAGAAACTGTTGAAATGAAACTTACACTAATGGATGCAGGAACATGTGCCCTCTCGGATGACCCCAAGTTTGCCAGATTTCGACAATTTTCAGGCCTTTAGTGCACCAATATAGGCAGCTATCGTTGCGGGGAAAGCGTACCTTTGATCTGTGGACAAAGGGAAAAGTAAGCATTACGATAAGAAGCCCTCTATTCTTTCATATGTATTTCCCGAAAAACGGCAAATGTGGATATGAAACTTATGCCAATGGATAGAAGACCATGTACCCTATCCGATGGCACCAGGTTTGCGAGATTTGGACACTTCTCAGGCCTTTTATGCTCCAATATAGGCAGCTGTCTTTGCGCAGAAAGTGTACTCTATCCATGATTGGAAACGGAAAGAAAGCGGTACGGTAAGATTTAGTGCCTTCTTTCGGTTATATTTCCCTAAATACAGAAATTGTTGAAATGAAACTTACACCAATGGATGCAGCAACATGTTTCCTCTTGGGTGACCCCACGTTTGCCAGATTTCGACAATTTTCAGGCCTTTAGTGCACAAATACAGGCAGTTATCGTTGCGGCGAAAGCGTACTCTGGATCTGTGGACAAAGGGAAAAAGTAAGCATTACGATAAGAAGCCCTCTCTTCTTTCGTATCTATTTCACGAACAACGGCAAATGTGGATATGAAACTTATGCCAATGGATACAGAAGCATGTGCCCTATCAGATGGCACCAAATTTGCGAGATTTGGACACTTGTCCGGCCTTTTATGCTCCAATATAGGCAGCTGTCTTTGTGCGGAAAGGGTACTATCTCAATGATTGGAAACGGAAAGAAAGCAGTACGGTAAGATTTAGTGCCTTCTTTCGTGTATATTTCCCTAAATACAGAAACTGTTGAAATGAAACTTACACCAATGGATGCAGCAACATGTTTCCTCTTGGGTGACCCCACGTTTGCCAGATTTCGACAATTTTCAGGCCTTTAGTGCACAAATACAGGCAGTTATCGTTGCGGGGAAAGCGTACTCTGGATCTGTGGACAAAGGGAAAAAGTAAGCATTACGATAAGAAGCAATCTCTTCTTTCGTATCTATTTTACGAACAACGGCAAATGTGGATATGAAACTTATGCCAATGGATACAGAAGCATGCGCCCTATAAGATGGCAACAAATTTGCAAGATTTGGACACTTGTCCGGCCTTTTATGCTCCAATATAGGCAACTGTCTTTGTGCGGAAAGGGTACTATCTCAATGATTGGAAACGGAAAGAAAGCAGTACGGTAAGATTTAGTGCCTTCTTTCGTGTATATTTCCCTAAATACAGAAACTGTTGAAATAAAACTTACACCAATGGATGCAGGAACATGTGCCCTCTCGGATGACCCCAAGTTTGCCAGATTTCGACAATTTTCAGGCCTTTAGTGCACCAATATAGGCAGCTATCGTTGCGGGGAAAGCGTACCTTTGATCTGTGGACAAAGGGAAAAGTAAGCATTACGATAAGAAGCCCTCTATTCTTTCATATGTATTTCGCGAAAAACGGCAAATGTGGATATGAAACTTTTGCCAATGGATAGAAGACCATGTACCCTATCCGATGGCACCAGGTTTGCGAGATTTGGACACTTTTCAGGCCTTTTATGCTCCAATATAGGCAGCTGTCTTTGCGCAGAAAGTGTACTCTATCCATGATAGGAAACGGAAAGAAAGCAGTACGGTAAGATTTAGTGCCTTCTCTCGGGTATATTTCCCTAAATACAGAAACTGTTGAAATGAAACTTACACCAATGGATGCAGCAACATGTTTCCTCTTGGGTGACCCCAAGTTTGCCAGATTTCGACAATTTTCAGGCCTTTAGTGCACAAATACAGGCAGTTATCGTTGCGGGGAAAGCGTACTCTGGATCTGTGGACAAAGGGAAAAAGTAAGCATTACGATAAGAAGCAATCTCTTCTTTCGTATCTATTTCACGAACAACGGCAAATGTGGATATGAAACTTATGCCAATGGATACAGAAGCAGGCGCCCTATAAGATGACACCAAATTTGCGAGATTTGGACACTTGTCCGGCCTTTTATGCTCCAATATAGGCAGCTGTCTTTTTTGCGGAAAGGGTACTATCTCAATGATTGGAAACGGAAAGAAAGCAGTACGGTAAGATTTAGTGCCTTCTTTCGTGTATATTTCCCTAAATACAGAAACTGTTGAAATGAAACTTACACCAATGGATGCAGGAACATGTGCCCTCTCGGATGACCCCACGTTTGCCAGATTTCGAGAATTTTCAGGCCTTTAGTGCACCAATATAGGCAGTTATCGTTGCGGGGAAAGCGTACTCTGGATCTGTGGACAAAGGGAAAAAGTAAGCATTACGATAAGAAGCCCTCTCTTCTTTTGTATCTATTTCACGAAAAACGGCAAATGTGGATATGAAACTTATGCCAATGGATAGAAGACCATGTACCCTATCCGATGGCACCAGGTTTGCGAGATTTGGACACTTCTCAGGCCTTTCATGCTCCAATATAGGCAGCTGTCTTTGCGCAGAAAGTGTACTCTATCCATGATTGGAAACGGAAAGAAAGCGGTACGGTAAGATTTAGTGCCTTCTTTCGGTTATATTTCCCTAAATACAGAAATTGTTGAAATGAAACTTACACCAATGGATGCAGCAACATGTTTCCTCTTGGGTGACCCCACGTTTGCCAGATTTCGACAATTTTCAGGCCTTTAGTGCACAAATACAGGCAGTTATCGTTGCGGCGAAAGCGTACTCTGGATCTGTGGACAAAGGGAAAAAGTAAGCATTACGATAAGAAGCCCTCTCTTCTTTCGTATCTATTTCACGAACAACGGCAAATGTGGATATGAAACTTATGCCAATGGATACAGAAGCATGTGCCCTATCAGATGGCACCAAATTTGCGAGATTTGGACACTTGTCCGGCCTTTTATGCTCCAATATAGGCAGCTGTCTTTGTGCGGAAAGGGTACTATCTCAATGATTGGAAACGGAAAGAAAGCAGTACGGTAAGATTTAGTGCCTTCTTTCGTGTATATTTCCCTGAATACAGAAACTGTTGAAATGAAACTTACACCAATGGATGCAGCAACATGTTTCCTCTTGGGTGACCCCACGTTTGCCAGATTTCGACAATTTTCAGGCCTTTAGTGCACAAATACAGGCAGTTATCGTTGCGGGGAAAGCGTACTCTGGATCTGTGGACAAAGGGAAAAAGTAAGCATTACGATAAGAAGCAATCTCTTCTTTCGTATCTATTTTACGAACAACGGCAAATGTGGATATGAAACTTATGCCAATGGATACAGAAGCATGCGCCCTATAAGATGGCAACAAATTTGCAAGATTTGGACACTTGTCCGGCCTTTTATGCTCCAATATAGGCAACTGTCTTTGTGCGGAAAGGGTACTATCTCAATGATTGGAAACGGAAAGAAAGCAGTACGGTAAGATTTAGTGCCTTCTTTCGTGTATATTTCCCTAAATACAGAAACTGTTGAAATAAAACTTACACCAATGGATGCAGGAACATGTGCCCTCTCGGATGACCCCAAGTTTGCCAGATTTCGACAATTTTCAGGCCTTTAGTGCACCAATATAGGCAGCTATCGTTGCGGGGAAAGCGTACCTTTGATCTGTGGACAAAGGGAAAAGTAAGCATTACGATAAGAAGCCCTCTATTCTTTCATATGTATTTCGCGAAAAACGGCAAATGTGGATATGAAACTTTTGCCAATGGATAGAAGACCATGTACCCTATCCGATGGCACCAGGTTTGCGAGATTTGGACACTTTTCAGGCCTTTTATGCTCCAATATAGGCAGCTGTCTTTGCGCAGAAAGTGTACTCTATCCATGATAGGAAACGGAAAGAAAGCAGTACGGTAAGATTTAGTGCCTTCTCTCGGGTATATTTCCCTAAATACAGAAACTGTTGAAATGAAACTTACACCAATGGATGCAGCAACATGTTTCCTCTTGGGTGACCCCAAGTTTGCCAGATTTCGACAATTTTCAGGCCTTTAGTGCACAAATACAGGCAGTTATCGTTGCGGGGAAAGCGTACTCTGGATCTGTGGACAAAGGGAAAAAGTAAGCATTACGATAAGAAGCAATCTCTTCTTTCGTATCTATTTCACGAACAACGGCAAATGTGGATATGAAACTTATGCCAATGGATACAGAAGCAGGCGCCCTATAAGATGACACCAAATTTGCGAGATTTGGACACTTGTCCGGCCTTTTATGCTCCAATATAGGCAGCTGTCTTTGCGCAGAAAGTGTACTCTATCCATGATAGGAAACGGAAAGAAAACAGTACCGTAAGATTTAGTACCTTCTTTCGTGTATATTTCCCTAAAAACAGAAACTGTTGAAATGAAACTTACACCAATGGATGCAGGAACATGTGCCCTCTCGGATGACCCCACGTTTGAAAGATTTCGACAATTTTTAGGCCCTTACTACACCAATATAGGCAGTTATCGTTGCGGGGAAAGCGTACCTTTGACCTGTGGACGAAGGGAAAAAGTAAGCATTACGATAGGAAGTCCTCTATTCTTTCGAATGTATTTCCCGAAAACCGGCAAATGTGGATATGAAACTTATGCCAATGGATAGAACAGCATGTGCCCTATCAGATGGCACCGGGTTTGCGAGATTTGGACACTTTTCAGGCCTTTTATGCTCCAATATAGGCAGCTGTCTTTGCGCAGAAAGTGTACTCTATCCATGATAGGAAACGGAAAAAAAGCATACGGTAAGATTTAGTGCCTTCTTTCGTGTATATTTCCCTAAATACAGAAACTGTTGAAATGAAACTTACACCAATGGATGCAGGAACATGTGCCCTCTCGGATGACCCCCACGTTTGCCAGATTTCGACAATTTTTAGGCCTTTAGTGCACCAATATAGGCAGTTATCGTTGCGGGGAAAGCGTACTCTGGATCTGTGGACAAAGGGAAAAAGTAAGCATTACGATAAGAAGCCCTCTCTTCTTTCGTATCTATTTCACGAACAACGGCAAATGTGGATATGAAACTTATGCCAATGGATACAGAAGCACGTGCCCTATCAGATGGCTCCAGTTTTGCGAGATTTGGACACTTGTCCGGCCTTTTATGCTCCAATATAGGCAGCTGGCTTTGTGCGGAAAGGGTACTCTCTCCATGATTGGAAACGGACAGAAAGCAGTACGGTAAGATTTAGTGCCTTCTTTCGTGTATATTTCCCTAAATACAGATACTGTTGAAATGAAACTTACACCAATGGATGCAGGAACATGTGCCCTCTCGGATGACCCCAAGTTTGCCAGATTTCGACAATTTTCAGGCCTTTAGTGCACCAATATAGGCAGTTATCGTTGCGGGTAAAGCGTACTCTGGATCTGTGGACAAAGGGAAAAAGTAAGCATTACGATAAGAAGCCGTCTCTTCTTTCGTATCTATTTCCAGAACAACGGCAAATGTGGATATGAAACTTATGCCAATGGATACAGAAGCATGTGCCCTATCAGATGGCACCAAATTTGCGAGATTTGGACACTTGTCCGGCCTTTTATGCTCCAATATAGGCAGCTGTCTTTGTGCGGAAAGGGTACTATCTCCATGATTGGAAACGGAAAGAAAGCAGTACGGTAAGATTTAGTGCCTTCTTTCGTGTATATTTCCCTAAATACAGAAACTGTTGAAATGAAACTTACACCAATGGATGCAGGAACATGTGCCCTCTCGGATGACCCCCAGTTTGCCAGATTTCGACAATTTTCAGGCCTTTAGTGCACCAATATAGGCAGCTATCGTTGAGGGGAAAGCGTACCTTTGACCTCTGGAAGAAGGGAAAAAGTAAGCATTACGATAGGAAGCCCTCTCTTCTTTCGTATCTATTTCTCGAAAAACGGCAAATGTGGATATGAAACTTATGCCAATGGATACAGAAGCATGTGCCCTATAAGATGGCACCAAATTTGCGAGATTTGGACACTTGTCCGGCCTTTTATGCTCCAATATAGGCAGCTGTCTTTGTGCGGAAAGGGTACTATCTCAATGATTGGAAACGGAAAGAAAGCAGTACGGTAAGATTTAGTGCCTTCTTTCGTGTATATTTCCCTAAATACAGAAACTGTTGAAATGAAACTTACACTAATGGATGCAGGAACATGTGCCCTCTCGGATGACCCCAAGTTTGCCAGATTTCGACAATTTTCAGGCCTTTAGTGCACCAATATAGGCAGCTATCGTTGCGGGGAAAGCGTACCTTTGATCTGTGGACAAAGGGAAAAGTAAGCATTACGATAAGAAGCCCTCTATTCTTTCATATGTATTTCCCGAAAAACGGCAAATGTGGATATGAAACTTATGCCAATGGATAGAAGACCATGTACCCTATCCGATGGCACCAGGTTTGCGAGATTTGGACACTTCTCAGGCCTTTTATGCTCCAATATAGGCAGCTGTCTTTGCGCAGAAAGTGTACTCTATCCATGATTGGAAACGGAAAGAAAGCGGTACGGTAAGATTTAGTGCCTTCTTTCGGTTATATTTCCCTAAATACAGAAATTGTTGAAATGAAACTTACACCAATGGATGCAGCAACATGTTTCCTCTTGGGTGACCCCACGTTTGCCAGATTTCGACAATTTTCAGGCCTTTAGTGCACAAATACAGGCAGTTATCGTTGCGGCGAAAGCGTACTCTGGATCTGTGGACAAAGGGAAAAAGTAAGCATTACGATAAGAAGCCCTCTCTTCTTTCGTATCTATTTCACGAACAACGGCAAATGTGGATATGAAACTTATGCCAATGGATACAGAAGCATGTGCCCTATCAGATGGCACCAAATTTGCGAGATTTGGACACTTGTCCGGCCTTTTATGCTCCAATATAGGCAGCTGTCTTTGTGCGGAAAGGGTACTATCTCAATGATTGGAAACGGAAAGAAAGCAGTACGGTAAGATTTAGTGCCTTCTTTCGTGTATATTTCCCTAAATACAGAAACTGTTGAAATGAAACTTACACCAATGGATGCAGCAACATGTTTCCTCTTGGGTGACCCCACGTTTGCCAGATTTCGACAATTTTCAGGCCTTTAGTGCACAAATACAGGCAGTTATCGTTGCGGGGAAAGCGTACCTTTGATCTGTGGACAAAGGGAAAAAGTAAGCATTACGATAAGAAGCAATCTCTTCTTTCGTATCTATTTTACGAACAACGGCAAATGTGGATATGAAACTTATGCCAATGGATACAGAAGCATGCGCCCTATAAGATGGCAACAAATTTGCAAGATTTGGACACTTGTCCGGCCTTTTATGCTCCAATATAGGCAACTGTCTTTGTGCGGAAAGGGTACTATCTCAATGATTGGAAACGGAAAGAAAGCAGTACGGTAAGATTTAGTGCCTTCTTTCGTGTATATTTCCCTAAATACAGAAACTGTTGAAATAAAACTTACACCAATGGATGCAGGAACATGTGCCCTCTCGGATGACCCCAAGTTTGCCAGATTTCGACAATTTTCAGGCCTTTAGTGCACCAATATAGGCAGCTATCGTTGCGGGGAAAGCGTACCTTTGATCTGTGGACAAAGGGAAAAGTAAGCATTACGATAAGAAGCCCTCTATTCTTTCATATGTATTTCGCGAAAAACGGCAAATGTGGATATGAAACTTTTGCCAATGGATAGAAGACCATGTACCCTATCCGATGGCACCAGGTTTGCGAGATTTGGACACTTTTCAGGCCTTTTATGCTCCAATATAGGCAGCTGTCTTTGCGCAGAAAGTGTACTCTATCCATGATAGGAAACGGAAAGAAAGCAGTACGGTAAGATTTAGTGCCTTCTCTCGGGTATATTTCCCTAAATACAGAAACTGTTGAAATGAAACTTACACCAATGGATGCAGCAACATGTTTCCTCTTGGGTGACCCCAAGTTTGCCAGATTTCGACAATTTTCAGGCCTTTAGTGCACAAATACAGGCAGTTATCGTTGCGGGGAAAGCGTACTCTGGATCTGTGGACAAAGGGAAAAAGTAAGCATTACGATAAGAAGCAATCTCTTCTTTCGTATCTATTTCACGAACAACGGCAAATGTGGATATGAAACTTATGCCAATGGATACAGAAGCAGGCGCCCTATAAGATGACACCAAATTTGCGAGATTTGGACACTTGTCCGGCCTTTTATGCTCCAATATAGGCAGCTGTCTTTTTTGCGGAAAGGGTACTATCTCAATGATTGGAAACGGAAAGAAAGCAGTACGGTAAGATTTAGTGCCTTCTTTCGTGTATATTTCCCTAAATACAGAAACTGTTGAAATGAAACTTACACCAATGGATGCAGGAACATGTGCCCTCTCGGATGACCCCACGTTTGCCAGATTTCGAGAATTTTCAGGCCTTTAGTGCACCAATATAGGCAGTTATCGTTGCGGGGAAAGCGTACTCTGGATCTGTGGACAAAGGGAAAAAGTAAGCATTACGATAAGAAGCCCTCTCTTCTTTTGTATCTATTTCACGAAAAACGGCAAATGTGGATATGAAACTTATGCCAATGGATACAGAAGCATTGCCCTATCAGATGACACCAAATTTGCGAGATTTGGACACTTTTCAGGCCTTTTATGCTCCTATATAGGCAGCTGTCTTTGCGCAGAAAGTGTACTCTATCCATGATTGGAAACGGAAAGAAAGCGGTACGGTAAGATTTAGTGCCTTCTTTCGGTTATATTTCCCTAAATACAGAAATTGTTGAAATGAAACTTACACCAATGGATGCAGCAACATGTTTCCTCTTGGGTGACCCCACGTTTGCCAGATTTCGACAATTTTCAGGCCTTTAGTGCACAAATACAGGCAGTTATCGTTGCGGCGAAAGCGTACTCTGGATCTGTGGACAAAGGGAAAAAGTAAGCATTACGATAAGAAGCCCTCTCTTCTTTCGTATCTATTTCACGAACAACGGCAAATGTGGATATGAAACTTATGCCAATGGATACAGAAGCATGTGCCCTATCAGATGGCACCAAATTTGCGAGATTTGGACACTTGTCCGGCCTTTTATGCTCCAATATAGGCAGCTGTCTTTGTGCGGAAAGGGTACTATCTCAATGATTGGAAACGGAAAGAAAGCAGTACGGTAAGATTTAGTGCCTTCTTTCGTGTATATTTCCCTAAATACAGAAACTGTTGAAATGAAACTTACACCAATGGATGCAGGAACATGTGCCCTCTCGGATGACCCCACGTTTGCCAGATTTCGACAATTTTCAGGCCTTTAGTGCACCAATATAGGCAGTTATCGTTGCGGGGAAAGCGTACTCTGGATCTGTGGACAAAGGGAAAAAGTAAGCATTACGATAAGAAGCCCTCTCTTCTTTTGTATCTATTTCACGAACAACGGCAAATGTGGATATGAAACTTATGCCAATGGATACAGAGGCATTGCCCTATCAGATGACACCAAATTTGTGAGATTTGGACACTTTTCAGGCCTTTTATTCTCCAATATAGGCAGCTGTCTTTGCGCAGAAAGTGTACTCTATCCATGATAGGAAACGGAAAGAAAGCAGTACGGTGAGATTTAGTGCCTTCTTTCGTGTATATTTCCCTAAATACAGAAACTGTTGAAATGAAACTTACACCAATGGATGCAGGAACATGGGCCATGTCGGTTGACCCCACGTTTGCCAGATTTCGACAATTTTTAGGCCTTTAGTGCACCAATATAGGCAGTTATCGTTGCGGGGAAAGCGTACCCTTGATCTGTGGACAAAGGGAAAAAGTAAGCATTACGATAAGAAGCCCTCTCTTCTTTTGTATCTATTTCACGAACAACGGCAAATGTGGATATGAAACTTTTGCCAATGGATACAGAAGCATGTGCCCTATCAGATGACACCAAATTTGCGAGATTTGGACACTTGTCCGGCCTTTTATGCTCCAATATAGGCAGCTGGCTTTGTGCAGAAAGGGTACTCTCTCCATGATTGGAAACGGAAAAGAAAGCAGTACGGTAAGATTTAGTGCCTTCTTTCGTGTATATTTCCCTAAATACAGAAACTGTTGAAATGAAACTTACACCAATGGATGCAGCAACATGTTTCCTCTTGGGTGACCCCACGTTTGCCAGATTTCGACAATTTTCAGGCCTTTAGTGCACAAATACAGGCAGTTATCGTTGCGGGGAAAGCGTACTCTGGATCTGTGGACAAAGGGAAAAAGTAAGCATTACGATAAGAAGCAATCTCTTCTTTCGTATCTATTTCACGAACAACGGCAAATGTGGATATGAAACTTATGCCAATGGATACAGAAGCATGCGCCCTATAAGATGGCAACAAATTTGCAAGATTTGGACACTTGTCCGGCCTTTTATGCTCCAATATAGGCAACTGTCTTTGTGCGGAAAGGGTACTATCTCAATGATTGGAAACGGAAAGAAAGCAGTACGGTAAGATTTAGTGCCTTCTTTCGTGTATATTTCCCTAAATACAGAAACTGTTGAAATGAAACTTACACCAATGGATGCAGGAACATGTGCCCTCTCGGATGACCCCAAGTTTGCCAGATTTCGACAATTTTCAGGCCTTTAGTGCACCAATATAGGCAGCTATCGTTGCGGGGAAAGCGTACCTTTGATCTGTGGACAAATTGAAAAGTAAGCATTACGATAAGAAGCCCTCTATTCTTTCATATGTATTTCCCGAAAAACGGCAAATGTGGATATGAAACTTATGCCAATGGATAGAAGACCATGTACCCTATCCGATGGCACCAGGTTTGCGAGATTTGGACACTTTTCAGGCCTTTTATGCTCCAATATAGGCAGCTGTCTTTGCGCAGAAAGTGTACTCTATCCATGATAGGAAACTGAAAGAAAGCAGTACGGTAAGATTTAGTGCCTTCTTTCAGTTATATTTCCCTAAATACAGAAATTGTTGAAATGAAACTTACACCAATGGATGCAGGAACATGTTTCCTCTTGGCTGACCCCACGTTTGCCAGATTTCGACAATTTTCAGGCCTTTAGTGCACAAATACAGGCAGTTATCGTTGCGGGGAAAGCGTACTCTGGATCTGTGGACAAAGGGAAAAAGTAAGCATTACGATAAGAAGCAATCTCTTCTTTCGTATCTATTTCACGAACAACGGCAAATGTGGATATGAAACTTATGCCAATGGATACAGAAGCAGGCGCCCTATAAGATGACACCAAATTTGCGAGATTTGGACACTTGTCCGGCCTTTTATGCTCCAATATAGGCAGCTGTCTTTTTTGCGGAAAGGGTACTATCTCAATGATTGGAAACGGAAAGAAAGCAGTACGGTAAGATTTAGTGCCTTCTTTCGTGTATATTTCCCTAAATACAGAAACTGTTGAAATGAAACTTACACCAATGGATGCAGGAACATGTGCCCTCTCGGATGACCCCAAGTTTGCCAGATTTCGACAATTTTCAGGCCTTTAGTGCACCAATATAGGCAGCTATCGTTGCAGGGAAAGCGTACCTTTGATCTGTGGACAAAGGGAAAAGTAAGCATTACGATAAGAAGCCCTCTCTTCTTTCATATGTATTTCCCGAAAAACGGCAAATGTGGATATGAAACTTATGCAAATGGATAGAAGACCATGTACCCTATCCAATGGCACCAGGTTTGCCAGATTTGGACACTTCTCAGGCCTTTTATGCTCCAATATAGGCAGCTGTCTTTGCGCAGAAAGTGTACTCTATCCATGATAGGAAACGGAAAGAAAGCAGTACGGTAAGATTTAGTGCCTTCTTTCGGTTATATTTCCCTAAATACAGAAATTGTTGAAATGAAACTTACACCAATGGATGCAGCAACATGTTTCCTCTTGGGTGACCCCACGTTTGCCAGATTTCGACAATTTTCAGGCCTTTAGTGCACAAATACAGGCAGTTATCGTTGCGGGGAAAGCGTACTCTGGATCTGTTGACAAAGGGAAAAAGTAAGCATTACGATAAGAAGCAATCTCTTCTTTCGTATCTATTTCACGAACAACGGCAAATGTGGATATGAAACTTATGCCAATGGATACAGAAGCATGCGCCCTATAAGATGACACCAAATTTGCGAGATTTGGACACTTGTCCGGCCTTTTATGCTCCAATATAGGCAGCTGTCTTTGTGCGGAAAGGGTACTATCTCCATGATTGGAAACGGAAAGAAAGCAGTACGGTAAGATTTAGTGCCTTCTTTCGTGTATATTTCCCTAAATACAGAAATTGTTGAAATGAAACTAAAACCAATGGATGCAGGAACATGTGCCCTCTCGGATGACCCCCCGTTTGCCAGATTTCGACAATTTTCAGGCCTTTAGTGCACCAATATAGGCAGTTATCGTTGCGGGGAAAGCGTACTCTGGATCTGTGGACAAAGGGAAAAAGTAAGCATTACGATAAGAAGCCCTCTCTTCTTTCGTATCTATTTCACGAACAACAGGAAATGTGGATATGAAACTTATGTCATTGGATACAGAAGCATGTGCCCTATCAGATGACACCAAATTTGCGAGATTTGGACACTTCTCAGGCCTTTTATGCTCCAATATAGGCAGCTGTCTTTGCGCAGAAAGTGTACTCTATCCATGATAGGAAACGGAAAGAAGGCAGTACGGTAAGATTTAGTGCCTTCTTTCGGTTATATTTCCCTAAATACAGAAATTGTTGAAATGAAACTTACACCAATGGATGCAGCAACATGTTTCCTCTTGGGTGACCCCACGTTTGCCAGATTTCGACAATTTTCAGGCCTTTAGTGCACAAATACAGGCAGTTATCGTTGCGGGGAAAGCGTACCCTGGATCTGTGGACAAAGGGAAAAAGTAAGCATTACGATAAGAAGCCCTCTCTTCTTTCGTATCTATTTCACGAACAACGGCAAATGTGGATATGAAACTTATGCCAATGGATACAGAAGCAGGCGCCCTATAAGATGACACCAAATTTGCGAGATTTGGACACTTGTCCGGCCTTTTATGCTCCAATATAGGCAGCTGTCTTTTTTGCGGAAAGGGTACTATCTCAATGATTGGAAACGGAAAGAAAGCAGTACGGTAAGATTTAGTGCCTTCTTTCGTGTATATTTCCCTAAATACAGAAACTGTTGAAATGAAACTTACACCAATGGATGCAGGAACATGTGCCCTCTCGGATGACCCCACGTTTGCCAGATTTCGAGAATTTTCAGGCCTTTAGTGCACCAATATAGGCAGTTATCGTTGCGGGGAAAGCGTACTCTGGATCTGTGGACAAAGGGAAAAAGTAAGCATTACGATAAGAAGCCCTCTCTTCTTTTGTATCTATTTCACGAAAAACGGCAAATGTGGATATGAAACTTATGCCAATGGATACAGAAGCATTGCCCTATCAGATGACACCAAATTTGCGAGATTTGGACACTTGTCCGGCCTTTTATGCTCCAATATAGGCAGCTGTCTTTGCGCAGAAAGTGTACTCTATCCATGATAGGAAACGGAAAGAAAGCAGTACGGTAAGATTTAATGCCTTCTTTCGTGTATATTTGCCTAAATACAGAAACTGTTGAAATGAAACTTACACCAATGGATGCAGGAACATGTGCCCTCTCGGATGACCCCACGTTTGCCAGATTTCGACAATTTTTAGGCCTTTAGTGCACCAATATAGGCAGTTATCGTTGCGGGGAAAGCGTACCCTTAATCTGTGGACAAAGGGAAACAGTAAGCATTACGATAAGAAGCCCTCTCTTCATTTGTATCTATTTCACGAACAACTGCAAATGTGGATATGAAACTTTTGCCAATGGATACAGAAGCATGTGCCCTATCAGATGACACCAAATTTGCGAGATTTGGACACTTGTCCGGCGTTTTATGCTCCAATATAGGCAGCTGGCTTTGTGCAGAAAGGGTACTCTCTCCATGATTGGAAACGGAAAAGAAAGCAGTACGGTAAGATTTAGTGCCTTCTTTCGTGTATATTTCCCTAAATACAGAAACTGTTGAAATGAAACTTACACCAATGGATGCAGCAACATGTTTCCTCTTGGGTGACCCCACGTTTGCCAGATTTCGACAATTTTCAGGCCTTTAGTGCACAAATACAGGCAGTTATCGTAGCGGGGAAAGCGTACTCTGGGTCTGTGGACAAAGGGAAAAAGTAAGCATTACGATAAGAAGCAATATCTTCTTTCGTATCTATTTCACGAACAACGGCAAATGTGGATATGAAACTTATGCCAATGGATACAGAAGCATGCGCCCTATAAGATGGCACCAAATTTGCGAGATTTGGAGACTTGTCCGGCCTTTTATGCTCCAATATAGGCAGCTGTCTTTGTGCGGAAAGGGTACTATCTCAATGATTGGAAACGGAAAGAAAGCAGTACGGTAAGATTTAGTGCCTTCTTTCGTGTATATTTCCCTAAATACAGAAACTGTTGAAATGAAACTTACACCAATGGATGCAGGAACATGTGCCCTCTCGGATGACCCCAAGTTTGCCAGATTTTGACAATTTTCAGGCCTTAAGTGCACCAATATAGGCAGCTATCGTTGCGGGGAAAGCGTACCTTTGATCTGTGGACAAAGGGAAAAGTAAGCATTACGATAAGAAGCCCTCTATTCTTTCATATGTATTTCCCGAAAAACGGCAAATGTGGATATGAAACTTATGCCAATGGATAGAAGACCATGTACCCTATCCGATGGCACCAGGTTTGCGAGATTTGGACACTTCTCAGGCCTTTTATGCTCCAATATAGGCAGCTGTCTTTGCGCAGAAAGTGTACTCTATCCATGATAGGAAACGGAAAGAAGGCGGTACGGTAAGATTTAGTGCCTTCTTTCGGTTATATTTCCCTAAATACAGAAATTGTTGAAATGAAACTTACACCAATGGATGCAGCAACATGTTTCCTCTTGGGTGACCCCACGTTTGCCAGATTTCGACAATTTTCAGGCCTTTAGTGCACAAATACAGGCAGTTATCGTTGCGGGGAAAGCGTACTCTGGATCTGTGGACAAAGGGAAAAAGTAAGCATTACGATAAGAAGCAATCTCTTCTTTCGTATCTATTTCACGAACAACGGCAAATGTGGATATGAAACTTATGCCAATGGATACAGAAGCATGCGCCCTATAAGATGACACCAAATTTGCGAGATTTGGACACTTGTCCGGCCTTTTATGCTCCAATATAGGCAGCTGTCTTTGTGCGGAAAGGGTACTATCTCCATGATTGGAAACGGAAAGAAAGCAGTACGGTAAGATTTAGTGCCTTCTTTCGTGTATATTTCCCTAAATACAGAAACTGTTGAAATGAAACTAAAACCAATGGATGCAGGAACATGTGCCCTCTCGGATGACCCCCCGTTTGCCAGATTTCGACAATTTTCAGGCCTTTAGTGCACCAATATAGGCAGTTATCGTTGCGGGGAAAGCGTACCCTGGATCTGTGGACAAAGGGAAAAAGTAAGCATTACGATAAGAAGCCCTCTCTTCTTTCGTATCTATTTCACGAACAACAGCAAATGTGGATATGAAACTTATGTCATTGGATACAGAAGCATGTGCCCTATCAGATGACACCAAATTTGCGAGATTTGGACACTTCTCAGGCCTTTTATGCTCCAATATAGGCAGCTGTCTTTGCGCAGAAAGTGTACTCTATCCATGATAGGAAACGGAAAGAAGGAAGTACGGTAAGATTTAGTGCCTTCTTTCGGTTATATTTCCCTAAATACAGAAATTGTTGAAATGAAACTTACACCAATGGATGCAGCAACATGTTTCCTCTTGGGTGACCCCACGTTTGCCAGATTTCGACAATTTTCAGGCCTTTAGTGCACAAATACAGGCAGTTATCGTTGCGGGGAAAGCGTACCCTGGATCTGTGGACAAAGGGAAAAAGTAAGCATTACGATAAGAAGCCCTCTCTTCTTTCGTATCTATTTCACGAACAACGGCAAATGTGGATATGAAACTTATGCCAATGGATACAGAAGCATGTGCCCTATAAGATGGCACCAAATTTGCAAGATTTGGACACTTGTCCGGCCTTTTATGCTCCAATATAAGCAGCTGTCTTTGTGCGGAAAGGGTACTATCTCAATGATTGGAAACGGAAAGAAAGCAGTACGGTAAGATTTAGTGCCTTCTTTCGTGTATATTTCCCTAAATACAGAAACTGTTGAAATGAAACTTACACCAATGGATGCAGGAACATGTGCCCTCTCGGATGACCCCACGTTTGCCAGATTTCGACAATTTTCAGGCCTTTAGTGCACCAATATAGGCAGTTATCGTTGCGGGGAAAGCGTACTCTGGATCTGTGGACAAAGAGAAAAAGTAAGCATTACGATAAGAAGCCCTCTCTTCTTTCGTATCTATTTCACGAACAACAGCAAATGTGGATATGAAACTTATGCCAATGGATACAGAAGCATGTGCTCTATCAGATGACACCAAATTTGCGAGATTTGGACCTTTCTCAGGCCTTTTATGCTCCAATATAGGCAGCTGTCTTTGCGCAGAAAGTGTACTCTATCCATGATAGGAAACGGAAAGAAAGCAGTACGGTAAGATTTAGTGCCTTCTTTCGTGTATATTTCCCTAAATACAGAAACTGTTGAAATGAAACTTACACCAATGGATGCAGCAACATGTTTCCTCTTGGGTGACCCCACGTTTGCCAGATTTCGACAATTTTCAGGCCTTTAGTGCACAAATACAGGCAGTTATCGTTGCGGGGAAGCGTACTCTGGATCTGTGGACAAAGGGAAAAAGTATGCATTGCGATAAGAAGCAATCTCTTCTTTTGTATCTATTTCATGAACAACGGCAAATGTGGATATGAAACTTATGCCAATGGATACAGAAGCATGCGCCCTATAAGATGGCACCAAATTTGCGAGATTTGGACACTTGTCCGGCCTTTTATGCTCCAATATAGGCAGCTGTCTTTGTGCGGAAAGGGTACTATCTCAATGATTGGAAACGGAAAGAAAGCAGTACGGTAAGATTTAGTGCCTTCTTTCGTGTATATTTCCCTAAATACAGAAACTGTTGAAATGAAACTTACACTAATGGATGCAGGAACATGTGCCCTCTCGGATGACCCCAAGTTTGCCAGATTTCGACAATTTTCAGGCCTTTAGTGCACCAATATAGGCAGCTATCGTTGCGGGGAAAGCGTACCTTTGATCTGTGGACAAAGGGAAAAGTAAGCATTACGATAAGAAGCCCTCTATTCTTTCATATGTATTTCCCGAAAAACGGCAAATGTGGATATGAAACTTATGCCAATGGATAGAAGACCATGTACCCTATCCGATGGCACCAGGTTTGCGAGATTTGGACACTTTTCAGGCCTTTTATGCTCCAATATAGGCAGCTGTCTTTGCGCAGAAAGTGTACTCTATCCATGATTGGAAACGGAAAGAAAGTGGTACGGTAAGATTTAGTGCCTTCTTTCGGTTATATTTCCCTAAATACAGAAATTGATGAAATGAAACTTACACCAATGGATGCAGCAACATGTTTCCTCTTGGGTGACCCCACGTTTGCCAGATTTCGACAATTTTCAGGCCTTTAGTGCACAAATACAGGCAGTTATCGTTGCGGGGAAAGCGTACTCTGGATCTGTGGACAAAGGGAAAAAGTAAGCATTACGATAAGAAGCAATCTCTTCTTTCGTATCTATTTCACGAACAACGGCAAATGTGGATATGAAACTTATGCCAATGGATACAGAAGCAGGCGCCCTATAAGATGACACCAAATTTGCGAGATTTGGACACTTGTCCGGCCTTTTATGCTCCAATATAGGCAGCTGTCTTTTTTGCGGAAAGGGTACTATCTCAATGATTGGAAACGGAAAGAAAGCAGTACGGTAAGATTTAGTGCCTTCTCTCGTGTATATTTCCCTAAATACAGAAACTGTTGAAATGAAACTTACACCAATGGATGCAGGAACATGTGCCCTCTCGGATGACCCCACGTTTGCCAGATTTCGACAATTTTCAGGCCTTTAGTGCACCAATATAGGCAGTTATCGTTGCGGGGAAAGCGTACTCTGGATCTGTGGACAAAGGGAAAAAGTAAGCATTACGATAAGAAGCCCTCTCTTCTTTTGTATCTATTTCACGAAAAACGGCAAATGTGGATATGAAACTTATGCCAATGGATACAGAACCATTGCCCTATCAGATGACACCAAATTTGCGAGATTTGGACACTTTTCAGGCCTTTTATGCTCCAATATAGGCAGCTGTCTTTGCGCAGAAAGTGTACTCTATCCATGATAGGAAACGGAAAGAAAGCAGTACCGTTAGATTTAATGCCTTCTTTCGTGTATATTTGCCTAAATACAGAAACTGTTGAAATGAAACTTACACCAATGGATGCAGGAACATGTGCCCTGTCAGTTGACCCCACGTTTGCCAGATTTCGACAATTTTTAGGCCTTTAGTGCACCAATATAGGCAGTTATCGTTGCGGGGAAAGTGTACCCTTAATCTGTGGACAAAGGGAAACAGTAAGCATTACGATAAGAAGCCCTCTCTTCTTTTGTATCTATTTCACGAACAACGGCAAATGTGGATATGAAACTTTTGCCAATGGATACAGAAGCATGTGCCCTATCAGATGACACCAAATTTGCGAGATTTGGACACTTGTCCGGCCTTTTATGCTCCAATATAGGCAGCTGGCTTTGTGCAGAAAGGGTACTCTCTCCATGATTGGAAACGGAAAAGAAAGCAGTACGGTAAGATTTAGTGCCTTCTTTCGTGTATATTTCCCTAAATACAGAAACTGTTGAAATGAAACTTACACCAATGGATGCAGCAACATGTTTCCTCTTGGGTGACCCCACGTTTGCCAGATTTCGACAATTTTCAGGCCTTTAGTGCACAAATACAGGCAGTTATCGTAGCGGGGAAAGCGTACTCTGGATCTGTGGACAAAGGGAAAAAGTAAGCATTACGATAAGAAGCAATCTCTTCTTTCGTATCTATTTCACGAACAACGGCAAATGTGGATATCAAACTTATGTCAATGGATACAGAAGCATGCGCCCTATAAGATGACACCAAATTTGCGAGATTTGGAGACTTGTCCGGCCTTT
>NC_141781.1:13073210-13120155 GCF_054643075.1 Acanthaster planci | reverse complement strand
TTCTGTATTTAGGGAAATATACACAAAAGAAGGCACTTAATCTTATCGTACTGCTTTCTTTTCCGTTTCCAATCATGGACAGAGTACCCTTTCCGCACGAAAAAAGCTGCCTATATTGGAGCATAAAAGGCCTGAAAAGTGTCCAAAATCTCGCAAACTTGGTGCCCTCTGATAGGGCACATGCTTCTGTATCCAGTGGCATAAGTTTCATATCCACATTTACCGTTGTTCGTGAAATAGATACAAAGAAGAGAGGGCTTCTTATCGTAATGCTTACTTTTTCCCTTTGTCCACAGATCAAGGGTACGCTTTCCCCGCAACGATAACTTCCTATATTGGTGCACTAAAGGCCTAAAAATTGTCGAAATCTGGCAAACGTGGGGTCATCCGAGAGGGCACATGTTCCTGCATCCATTGGTGTGAGTTTCATTTCAACAGTTTCTGTAATTAGGGAAATATTCACAAAAGAAGGCACTTAATCTTATCGTACTGCTTTCTGTCCGTTTCCAATCATGGATAGAGTACCCTTTCTGCACGAAGACAGCTGCCCATATTGGAGCATACAAGGACTGAAAAGTGTCCAAATCTCACAAAACTGGTGCCATCGGATAGGGCACATGCTCTTCTATCCATTGGCATAAGTTTCATATCCACATTTGCCGTTTTTCGGGAAATACATACAAAAGAATAGAGGGCTTTCTTTTTGTAATGCTTACCTTTACCCTTTGTCCACAGGTCAAGGGTACGCTTTCCTCGCAAAGATAGCTTCCTATAGTGGTGCACTAAAAGCCTGAAAATTATCGAAATCTGCCAAACGTGGGGTCATCCAAGAGGAAACATGTTCCTGCATCCATTGGCGTAAGTTTCATTTCAACAGTTTCTGTATTTAGGGAAATATACACGAAAGAAGGCACTAAATCTTACCCTACTGCTTTCTTTCCGTTTCCAATCATGGAGACAGTACCCTTTCTGCACAAAGACAGCTGCCTATATTGGAGCATAAGAGGCCTGAAAAGTGTCCAAATCTCGCAAACCTGGTGTCATCTGATAGGGCACATGCTTCTGTATCCATTGGCATAAGTTTCATATCCACATTTACCGTTGTTCGTGAAATAGATACGAAAGAATAGAGGGCTTCTTATCGTAATGCTTACTTTTTCCCTTTGTCCACAGATCCAGGATACGCTTTCCCCGCAACGATAACTGCCTATATTGGTGCACTAAAGGCCTAAAAATTATCGAAATCTGGCAAACGTGGGGTCATCCGAGAGGGCACATGTTCCTGCATCCATTAGTGTGAGTTTCATTTCAACAGTTTCTGTATTTAGGGAAATATACACGAAAGAAGGCACTAAATCTGACAGTGCTGCTTTCTTTTCCGTTTCCTATCATGGATAGAGTACACTTTCTGCGCAAAGACAGCTGCCTATATTGGAGCATAAAAGGACTGAAAAGTGTCCAAATCTCGCAAACCTGGTGCCATCTGATAGGGCACATGCTCTTCTATCCATTGGCATAAGTTTCATATCCACATTTGCCGTTTTTCGGGAAATACATACGAAAGAATAGAGGGCTTCTTATCGTAATGCTTACTTTTTCCCTTTGTCCACAGGTCAAGGGTACGCTTTCCCCGCAACGATAGCTGCCTATATTGGTGCACTAAAGGCCTGAAGATTGTCGAAATCTGGCCAACTTTGGGTCATCCGAGAGGGCACATGTTCCTGCATCCATTGGTGTAAGTTTCATTTCAACAGTTTCTGTATTTAGGGAAATATACACAAAAGAAGGCACTTAATCTTATCGTACTGCTTTCTTTCCGTTTCCAATCATGGACAGAGTACCCTTTCCGCACGAAGACAGCTGCCTATATTGGAGCATAAAAGGCCTGAAAAGTGTCCAAATCTCGCAAACTTGGTGCCATCTGATAGGGCACATGCTGCTGTATCCTTTGGCATCAGTTTCATATCCACATTTGCCGTTGTTCGGGAAATACATATGAAAGAATATTGGGCTTCTTTTAGTAATGCTTATTTTTCCCATTGTCCTTCAAATACTTACAAAAGAATAGAAGGCACTAAATCTTACCCTACTGCTTTCTTTCCGTTTCCAATCATGGAGATAGTACCCTTTCCGCACAAAGACAGCTGCCTATATTGGAGCATAAAAGGCCTGAAAAGTGTCCAAATCTCGCAAAATTGGTGCCATCTGATAGGGCACATGCTTCAGTATCCATTGGCATAACTTTCATATCCACATTTGCCGTTTTTCGTGAAATAGATACGAAAGAATAGAGGGCTTCTTATCGTAATGCTTACTTTTTCCCTTTGTCCACAGATCAAAGGTACGCTTTCCCCGCAACGATAGCTGCCTATATTGGTGCGCTAAAAGCCTGAAAATTATCGAAATCTGGCAAACGTGGGGTCATCCGAGAGGGCACATGTTCCTGCATCCATTGGTGTAAGTTTCATTTCAACAGTTTCTGTATTTAGGGAAATATACACGAAAGAAGGCACTAAATCTTACCCTACTGCTTTCTTTCCGTTTCCAATCATGGAGATAGTACCCTTTCCGCACAAAGACAGCTGCCTATATTGGAGCATAAAAGGCCGGACAAGTGTCCAAATCTCGCAAATTTGGTGCCATCTGATAGGGCACCTGCTCTTCTATCCATTGGCATAACTTTCATATCCACATTTGCCGTTGTTCGTGAAATAGATACGAAAGAAGAGAGGGCTTCTTATCGTAATGCTTACTTTTTCCCTTTGTCCACAGATCCAGGGTACGCTTTCCCCGCAACGATAGCTACCTATATTGGTGCACTAAAGGCCTGAGAATTGTCGAAATCTGGCCAACTTTGGGTCATCCGAGAGGGCACATGTTTGTGCATCCATTGGTGTAAGTTTCATTTCAACAGTTTCTGTATTTAGGGAAATATACACGAAAGAAGGCACTTAATCTTATCGGACTGCTTTCTTCCCGTTTCCAATCATGGAGATAGTACCCTTTCCGCACAAAGACAGCTGCCTATATTGGAGCATAAAAGGCCGGACAAGTGTCCAAATCTCGCAAATTTGGTGCCATCTAATAGGGCACATGCTTCAGTATCCATTGGCATAAGTTTCCTATCCACATTTGCCGTTGTTCGTAAATAGATACGAAAGAATAGAGGGCTTCTTTTTGTAATGCTTACTTTTTCCCTTTGTCCACAGATCAAAGGTACGCTTTCCCCGCAACGATAGCTGCCTATATTGGTGCGCTAAAAGCCTGAAAATTATCGAAATCTGGCAAACGTGGGGTCATTCGAGAGGGCACCTGTTCTTGCATCTATTGGTGTAAGTTTCATTTAAACAGTTTCTGTATTTAGGGAAATATACACGAATGAAGGCACTAAATCTTACCGTGCTGCTTTTTTTCCGTTTCCAAGCATGGATGGAGTACACTTTCCGTGCAAAGACAGCTGCATATATTGCAGCATAAAAGGCCTGAAAAGTGTCCAAATCTCGCAAACTTGGTGCCATCTGATAGGGCACATGCTGCTGTATCCTTTGGCATCAGTTTCATATCCACATTTGCCGTTGTTCGGGAAATACATATGAAAGAATATAGGGCTTCTTTTAGTAATGCTTATTTTTCCCATTGTCCTTCAAATACTTACAAAAGAATAGAAGGCACTAAATCTTACCCTACTGCTTTCTTTCCGTTTCCAATCATGGAGATAGTACCCTTTCCGCACAAAGACAGCTGCCTATATTGGAGCATAAAAGGCCTGAAAAGTGTCCAAATCTCGCAAAATTGGTGCCATCTGATAGGGCACATGATTCAGTATCCATTGGCATAACTTTCATATCCACATTTGCCGTTTTTCGTGAAATAGATACGAAAGAATAGAGGGCTTCTTATCGTAATGCTTACTTTTTCCCTTTGTCCACAGATCAAAGGTACGCTTTCCCCGCAACGATAGCTGCCTATATTGGTGCGCTAAAAGCCTGAAAATTATCGAAATCTGGCAAACGTGGGGTCATCCAAGAGGAAACATGTTCCTGCATCCATTGGTGTAAGTTTCATTTCAACAGTTTCTGTTTTTAGGGAAATATACACGAAAGAAGGCACTAAATCCTACCCTACTGCTTTCTTTTCCGTTTCCAATCATGGAGATAGTACCCTTCCGCACAAAGACAGCTGCCTATATTGGAGCATAAAAGGCCGGACAAGTGTCCAAATCTCGCAAATTTGGTGCCATCTGATAGGGCACATGCTTCAGTATCCATTGGCATAACTTTCATATCCACATTTGCCGTTTTTCGTGAAATAGATACGAAAGAATAGAGGGCTTCTTATCGTAATGCTTACTTTTTCCCTTTGTCCACAGATCCAGGGTATGCTTTCCCCGCAACGATAACTGCCTATATTGGTGCACTAAAGGCCTGAGAATTGTCGAAATCTGGCCCACTTTGGGTCATCCGAGAGGGCACATGTTTCTGCATCCATTGGTGTAAGTTTCATTTCAACAGTTTCTGTATTTAGGGAAATATACACAAAAGAAGGCACTTAATCTTATCGTACTGCTTTCTTTTCCGTTTCTAATCATGGAGATAGTACCCTTTCCGCACAAAGACAGCTGCCTATATTGGAGCATAAAAGGCCTAAAAAGTGTCCAAATCTCGCAAACCTGGTGCCATCTGATAGGGCACATGCTTCAGTATCCATTGGCATAAGTTTCATATCCACATTCGCCGTTTTTCGTGAAATAGATACGAAAGAATAGAGGGCTTCTTTTCGTAATGCTTACTTTTTCCCTTTGTCCACAGATCTAAGGTACGCTTTCCCCGCAACGATAGCTGCCTATATTGGTGCGCTAAAAGCCTGAAAATTATCGAAATCTGGCAAACGTGGGGTCATTTGAGAGGGCACCTGTTCTTGCATCTATTGGTGTAAGTTTCATTTCAACAGTTTCTGTATTTAGGGAAATATACACGAATGAAGGCACTAAATCTTATCGTACTGCTTTCTTTTCTGTTTCCAAGCATGGATAGAGTACACTTTCCGCGCAAAGACAGCTGCATATATTGGAGCATAAAAGGCCTGAAAAGTGTCCAAATCTCGCAAATTTGGTGCCATCTGATAGGGCACATGCTGCTGTATCCATTGGCATAAGTTTCCTATCCACATTTGCCGTTGTTCGTGAATAGATACAAAAGAATAGAGGGCTTCTTTTTGTAATGCTTACTTTTTCCCTTTGTCCACAGGTCAAGGGTACGCTTTCCTCGCAAAGATAGCTGCCTATATTGGTGCACTAAAGGCCTGTAAATTATCAAAATCTGTCAAACGTGGGGTCATCCAAGAGGAAACATGTTCCTGCATCCATTGGTGTAAGTTTCATTTCAACAGTTTCTGTATTTAGGGAAATATACACGAAAGAAGGCACTAAATCTTACCGTACTGCTTTCTTTCCGTTTCCAATCATGGATAGAGTACCCTTTCTGCGCAAAGACAGCTGCTTATATTGGAGCATAAAAGGCCTGAAAAGTGTCCAAATCTCGCAAACCTGGTGCCATCTGATAGGGTACATGCTCTTCTATCCATTGGCATAACGTTCATATCCACATTGGCCTTTTTCCGGAAAATACATACGAAAGAATAGAGGGCTTCTTATCGTAATGCTTACTTTTTCCCTTTGTCCACAGGTCAAGGGTACGCTTTCCCCGCAACGATAACTGCCTATATTGGTGCACTAAAGGCCTGAAGATTGTCGAAATCTGGCCAACTTTGGGTCATCCGAGAGGGCACATGTTTCTGCATCCATTGGTGTAAGTTTCATTTCAACAGTTTCTGTATTTTAGGGAAATATACACAAAAGAAGGCACTTAATCTTATCGTACCGCTTTCTTTCCGTTCCAATCATGGATAGAGTACCCTTTCCGCACGAAGACAGCTGCCTTTATTGGAGCATAAAAGGACTAAAAAGCGTCGAAATCTCGCAAAACTGGTGCCATCTGGTAGGGCCCATGCTCTTCTATCCATTGGCATAAGTTTCATATCCACATTTGCCGTTTTTCAGAAATAGATACAAAAGAATAGAGGGATTCTTTTTGGAATGCTTACTTTTTTCCCTTTGTCCACAGGTCAAGGGTACGCTTTCCTCGCAAAGATAGCTGCCTATATTGGTGCACTAAAAGCCCTGAAAATTATCGAAATCTGGCAAACGTGGGGTCATCCAAGAGGAAACATGTTCCTGCATCCATTGGTGTAAGTTTCATTTCAACAGTTTCTGTATTTAGGGAAATATACACGAAAGAAGCACTAAATCTTACCGTACTGCTTTCTTTTCCGTTTCCAATCTTGGAGACAGTACCCTCTCTGCACAAAGACAGCTGCCTATATTGGAGCATAAAAGGCCTGAAAAGTGTCCAAATCTCACAAACCTGGTGCCATCTGATAGGGCACATGCTTCTGTATCCATTGGCATAAGTTTCATATCCACATTTGCCGTTGTTCGTGAAATAGATACAGAAGAAGAGAGGGCTTCTTATCGTAATGCTTACTTTTTCCCTTTGTCCACAGGTCAAGGGTACGCTTTCCCCGCAACGATAACTGGCTATATTGTGCACTAAAGGCCTGAAGATTGTCGAAATTCTGGAAACTTGGGGTCATCCGAGAGGGCACATGTTCCTGCATCCATTGGTGTAAGTTTCATTTCAACAGTTTCTGTATTTAGGGAAATATACACGAAAGAAGGCACTAAATCTTACCCTACTGCTTTCTTTCCGTTTCCAATCATGGAGACAGTACCCTTTCCGCACAAAGACAGCTGCCTATATTGGAGCATAAAAGGCCGGACAAGTGTCCAAATCTCGCAAATTTGGTGCCATCTGATAGGGCACATGCTTCTGTATCCATTGGCATAAGTTTCATATCCACATTTGCCGTTGTTCGTGAAATAGATACGAAAGAATAGAGGGCTTCTTATCGTAATGCTTACTTTTTCCCTTTGTCCACAGGTCAAGGGTACGCTTTCCCCGCAACGATAGCTGCCTATATTGGTGCACTAAAGGCCTGAAGATTGTCAAAATCTGGCAAACTTGGGGTCATTCGAGAGGGCACCTGTTTTTGCATCTATTGGTGTAAGTTTCATTTCAACAGTTTCTGTATTTAGGGAAATATACACGAATGAAGGCACTAAATCTTACCGTGCTGCTTTCTTTTCCGTTTCCAAGCATGGATGGAGTACACTTTCCGTTCAAAGACAGCTGCCTATATTGGAGCATAAAAGGCCTGAAAAGTGTGCAAATCTCGCAAACCTGGTGCCATCTGATAGGACACCTGCTCTTCTATCCATTGGCATAAGTTTCATATCCACATTTGCCGTTTTTCGGAAAATACATACAAAAGAATAGAGGGCTTCTTATCGTAATGCTTACTTTTTCACTTTGTCCACAGATCAAAGGTACGCTTTCCCCGCAACGATAGATGCCTATATTGGTGCACTAAAGGCCTAAAAATTGTCGAAATCTTGCAAACTTGGGGTCATCCGAGAGGGCACATGTTCCTGCATCCATTGGTGTAAGTTTCATTTCAACAGTTTCTGTATTTAGGGAAATATACACGAAAGAAGGCACTTAATCTTATCGTACTGCTTTCTTTCCGTTTCCAATCATGGATAGAGAACCCTTTCTGCACAAAGACAGCTGCCTATATTGGAGCATAAAAGGCCGGACAAGTGTCCAAATTACGCAAATTTGGTGCCATCTGATAGGGCACATGCTGCTGTATCCATTGGCATAAGTTTCATATCCACATTTGCCGTTGTTCGTGAATAGATACAAAAGAATAGAGGGCTTCTTTTTGTAATGCTTACTTTTTCCCTTTGTCCACAGGTCAAGGGTACGCTTTCCTCGCAAAGATAGCTGCCTATATTGGTGCACTAAAAGCCTGAAAATTATCGAAATCTGGCAAACGTGGGGTCATCCAAGAGGAAACATGTTCCTGCATCCATTGGTGTAAGTTTCATTTCAACAGTTTCTGTTTTAAGGGAAATATACACGAAAGAAGGCACATAATCTTACCGTACTGCTTTCTTTCCGTTTCCAATCACGGAGACAGTACCATTTCTGCACAAAGACAGCTGCCTATATTGGAGCATAAAAGGCCTGAAAAGTGTCCAAATCTCGCAAATTTGGTGCCATCTGATAGGGCACATGCTTCTGTATCCATTGGCATAAGTTTCATATCCACATTTGCCGTTGTTCGTGAAATAGATGCAAAAGAATAGAGGGCTTCTTATAACTGCCTATATTGGTGCACTAAAGGCCTGAAGATTGTCGAAATCTGGCCAACTTTGGGTCATCCGAGAGGGCACATGTTTCTGCATCCATTGGTGTAAGTTTCATTTCAACAGTTTCTGTAATTAGGGAAATATACACAAAAGAAGGCACTTAATCTTATCGTACTGCTTTCTGTCCGTTTCCAATCATGGATAGAGTACCCTTTCCGCACGAAGACAGCTGCCCATATTGGAGCATAAAAGGACTGAAAAGTGTCCAAATCTCACAAAACTGGTGCCATCTGATAGGGCACATGCTCTTCTATCCATTGGCATAAGTTTCATATCCACATTTGCCGTTGTTCGTGAAATAGATACGAAAGAATAGAGGGCTTCTTATCGTAATGCTTACTTTTTCCCTTTGTCCACAGATCCAGGATACGCTTTCCCCGCAACGATAACTGCCTATATTGGTGCACTAAAGGCCTAAAAAATGTCGAAATCTTGCAAACGTGGGGTCATCCGAGAGGGCACATGTTCCTGCATCCATTGGTGTAAGTTTCATTTCAACAGTTTCTGTATTTAGGGAAATATACACGAAAGAAGGCACTAAATCTTACCGTACTGCTTTCTTTCCGTTTCCAATCATGGATAGAGTACACTTTCTGCGCAAAGACAGCTGCCTATATTGGAGCATAAAAGGCCTGAAAAGTTTCCAAATCTCGCAAACCTGGTGCCATCTGATAGGACACCTGCTCTTCTATCCATTAGCATAAGTTTCATATCCACATTTGCCGTTTTTCGGAAAATACATACAAAAGAATAGAGGGCTTCTTATCGTAATGCTTACTTTTTCACTTTGTCCACAGATCAAAGGTACGCTTTCCCCGCAACGATAGCTGCCTATATTGGTGCACTAAAGGCCTAAAAATTGTCGAAATCTTGCAAACTTGGGGTCATCCGAGAGGGCACATGTTCGTCCATCCATTGGTGTACGTTTCATTTCAACAGTTTCTGTATTTAAGGAAATATACACGAAAGAAGGCACTAAATCTTACCGCACTTTTTTCTTTTCCGTTTCCAAGCATGGATAGAGTACCCTTTCTGCGCAAAGACAGCTGCTTATATTTCAGCATAAAAGGCCTGAAAAGTGTGCAAATCTCGCAAACCTGGTTCCATCTGATAGGGTACATGCTCTTCTATCCATTGGCATAAGTTTCATATCCACATTTGCCGTTTTTCGGGAAATACATACAAAAGAATAGAGGGCTTCTTATCGTAATGCTTACTTTTTCCCTTTGTCCACAGGTCAAGGGTACGCTTTCCCCGCAAAGATAGCTGCCTATATTGGTGCACTAAAGGCCTGAAGATTGTCGAAATTCTGGAAACTTGGGATCATCCGAGAGGGCACATGTTCCTGCATCCATTGGTGTAAGTTTCATTTCAACAGTTTCTGTATTTAGGGAAATATACACGAAAGAAGGCACTAAATCTTACCCTACTGCTTTCTTTCCGTTTCCAATCATGCAGATAGTACCGTTTTCGCACAAAGACAGCTGCCTATATTGGAGCATAAAAGGCCGGACAAGTGTCCAAATCTCGCAAATTTGGTGCCATCTGATAGGGCACATGCTCTTCTATCCATTGGCATAAGTTTCATATCCACATTTGCCGTTGTTCGTGAAATAGATACGAAAGAAGAGAGGGCTTTTTATCGTAATGCTTACTTCTTCCCTTTGTCCACAGGTCAAGGGTACGCTTTCCTCGCAAAGATAGCTGCCTATATTGGTGCACTAAAAGCCTGAAAATTATCGAAATCTGGCAAACGTGGGGTCATCCAAGAGGAAACATGTTCCTGCATCCATTGGTGTAAGTTTCATTTCAACAGTTTCTGTATTTAGGGAAATATACACGAAAGAAGGCACTAAATCTTACCCTACTGCTTTCTTTCCGTTTCCAATCATGGAGACAGTACACTTTCTGCGCAAAGACAGCTGCCTATATTGGAGCATAAAAGGCCTGAAAAGTGTCCAAATCTCGCAAACCTGGTGCCATCTGATAGGACACCTGCTCTTCTATCCATTGGCATAAGTTTCATATCCACATTTGCCGTTTTTCGGAAAATACGTACAAAAGAATAGAGGGCTTCTTATCGTAATGCTTACTTTTTTCCCTTTGTCCACGGATCAAAGGTACGCTTTCCCCGCAACGAAAGCTGCCTATATTGGTGCACTTAAGGCCTGAAGATTGTCGAAATTCTGGAAACTTAGGGTCATCCGAGAGGGCACATGTTCCTGCATCCATTGGTGTAAGTTTCATTTCAACATTTTCTGTATTTAGGGAAATATACACGAAAGAAGGCACTTAATCTTATCGTACTGCTTTCTTTCCGTTTCCAATCATGGATAGAGAACCCTTTCTGCACAAAGACAGCTGCCTATATTGGAGCATAAAAGGCCTGAAAAGTGTCCAAATCTCGCAAATTTGGTGCCATCTGATAGGGCACATGCTTCTGTATCCATTGGCATAAGTTTCATATCCACATTTGCCGTTGTTCGTGAAATAGATGCAAAAGAATAGAGGGCTTCTTATAACTGCCTATATTGGTGCACTAAAGGCCTGAAGATTGTCGAAATCTGGCCAACTTTGGGTCATCCGAGAGGGCACATGTTTCTGCATCCATTGGTGTAAGTTTCATTTCAACAGTTTCTGTAATTAGGGAAATATACACAAAAGAAGGCACTTAATCTTATCGTACTGCTTTCTGTCCGTTTCCAATCATGGATAGAGTACCCTTTCCGCACGAAGACAGCTGCCCATATTGGAGCATAAAAGGACTGAAAAGTGTCCAAATCTCACAAAACTGGTGCCATCTGATAGGGCACATGCTCTTCTATCCATTGGCATAAGTTTCATATCCACATTTGCCGTTGTTCGTGAAATAGATACGAAAGAATAGAGGGCTTCTTATCGTAATGCTTACTTTTTCCCTTTGTCCACAGATCCAGGATACGCTTTCCCCGCAACGATAACTGCCTATATTGGTGCACTAAAGGCCTAAAAAATGTCGAAATCTTGCAAACGTGGGGTCATCCGAGAGGGCACATGTTCCTGCATCCATTGGTGTAAGTTTCATTTCAACAGTTTCTGTATTTAGGGAAATATACACGAAAGAAGGCACTAAATCTTACCGTACTGCTTTCTTTCCGTTTCCAATCATGGATAGAGTACACTTTCTGCGCAAAGACAGCTGCCTATATTGGAGCATAAAAGGCCTGAAAAGTTTCCAAATCTCGCAAACCTGGTGCCATCTGATAGGACACCTGCTCTTCTATCCATTAGCATAAGTTTCATATCCACATTTGCCGTTTTTCGGAAAATACATACAAAAGAATAGAGGGCTTCTTATCGTAATGCTTACTTTTTCACTTTGTCCACAGATTAAAGGTACGCTTTCCCCGCAACGATAGCTGCCTATATTGGTGCACTAAAGGCCTAAAAATTGTCGAAATATTGCAAACTTGGGGTCATCCGAGAGGGCACATGTTCGTCCATCCATTGGTGTAAGTTTCATTTCAACAGTTTCTGTATTTAGGGAAATATACACGAAAGAAGGCACTAAATCTTACCGCACTTTTTTCTTTTCCGTTTCCAAGCATGGATAGAGTACCCTTTCTGCGCAAAGACAGCTGCCTATATTGGAGCATAAAAGGCCTGAAAAGTGTCCAAATCTCGCAAACCTGGTGCCATCTGATAGGGTACATGCTCTTCTATCCATTGGCATAAGTTTCATATCCACATTTGCCGTTTTTCGGGAAATACATACGAAAGAATAGAGGGCTTCTTATCGTAATGCTTACTTTTTCCCTTTGTCCACAGGTCAAGGGTACGCTTTCCCCGCAAAGATAGCTGCCTATATTGGTGCACTAAAGGCCTGAAGATTGTCGAAATTCTGGAAACTTGGGGTCATCCGAGAGGGCACATGTTCCTGCATCCATTGGTGTAAGTTTCATTTCAACAGTTTCTGTATTTAGGGAAATATACACGAAAGAAGGCACTAAATCTTACCCTACTGCTTTCTTTCCGTTTCCAATCATGCAGATAGTACCGTTTTCGCACAAAGACAGCTGCCTATATTGGAGCATAAAAGGCCGGACAAGTGTCCAAATCTCGCAAATTTGGTGCCATCTGATAGGGCACATGCTCTTCTATCCATTGGCATAAGTTTCATATCCACATTTGCCGTTGTTCGTGAAATAGATACGAAAGAAGAGAGGGCTTTTTATCGTAATGCTTACTTCTTCCCTTTGTCCACAGGTCAAGGGTACGCTTTCCTCGCAAAGATAGCTGCCTATATTGGTGCACTAAAAGCCTGAAAATTATCGAAATCTGGCAAACGTGGGGTCATCCAAGAGGAAACATGTTCCTGCATCCATTGGTGTAAGTTTCATTTCAACAGTTTCTGTATTTAGGGAAATATACACGAAAGAAGGCACTAAATCTTACCCTACTGCTTTCTTTCCGTTTCCAATCATGGAGACAGTACACTTTCTGCGCAAAGACAGCTGCCTATATTGGAGCATAAAAGGCCTGAAAAGTGTCCAAATCTCGCAAACCTGGTGCCATCTGATAGGACACCTGCTCTTCTATCCATTGGCATAAGTTTCATATCCACATTTGCCGTTTTTCGGAAAATACGTACAAAAGAATAGAGGGCTTCTTATCGTAATGCTTACTTTTTTCCCTTTGTCCACGGATCAAAGGTACGCTTTCCCCGCAACGAAAGCTGCCTATATTGGTGCACTTAAGGCCTGAAGATTGTCGAAATTCTGGAAACTTAGGGTCATCCGAGAGGGCACATGTTCCTGCATCCATTGGTGTAAGTTTCATTTCAACATTTTCTGTATTTAGGGAAATATACACGAAAGAAGGCACTTAATCTTATCGTACTGCTTTCTTTCCGTTTCCAATCATGGATAGAGAACCCTTTCTGCACAAAGACAGCTGCCTATATTGGAGCATAAAAGGCCTGAAAAGTGTCCAAATCACGCAAATTTGGTGCCCTCTGATAGGGCACATGCTGCTGTATCCATTGGCATAAGTTTCATATCCACATTTGCCGTTGTTCGTGAATAGATACAAAAGAATAGAGGGCTTCTTTTTGTAATGCTTACTTTTTCCCTTTGTCCACAGGTCAAGGGTACGCTTTCCTCGCAACGATAGCTGCCTATATTGGTGCACTAAAAGCCTGAAAATTATCGAAATCTGGCAAACGTGGGGTCATCCAAGAGGAAACATGTTCCTGCATCCATTGGTGTAAGTTTCATTTCAACAGTTTCTGTTTTTAGGGAAATATACACGAAAGAAGGCACTAAATCTTACCGTACTGCTTTCTTTCCGTTTCCAATCACGGAGACAGTACCCTTTCTGCACAAAGACAGCTGCCTATATTGGAGCATAAAAGGCATGAAAAGTGTCCAAATCTCGCAAATTTCGTGCCATCTGATAGGGTACATGCTTTTGTATCCATTGGCATAAGTTTCATATCCACATTTGCCGTTGTTCGTGAAATAGATGCAAAATAAAAGAGGGCTTCTTATCGTAATGCTTACTTTTTCCCTTTGTCCACAGATCAATGGTACGCTTTCCCCGCATCGATAACTGCCTATATTGGTGCACTAAAGGCCTAAAAATTGTCGAAATCTGGCAAACGTGGGGTCATCCGAAAGGGCACATGTTCCTGCTTCCATTGGTGTAAGTTTCATATCAACAGTTTCTGTATTTAGGGAAATATACACGAAAGAAGGCACTAAATCTGACAGTACTGCTTTCTTTTCGTTTCCTATCATGGATAGAGTACACTTTCTGCGCAAAGACAGCTGCCTATATTGGAGCATAAAAGGCCTGAAAAGTGTCCAAATCTCGCAAACCTGGTGCCATCTGATAGGGCACATGCTCTTCTATCCATTGGCATAAGTTTCATATCCACATTTGCCGTTTTTCGGGAAATACATACAAAAGAATAGAGGGCTTCTTATCGTAATGCTTACTTTTTCCCTTTGTCCACAGGTCAAGGGTACGCTTTCCCCGCAACGATAACTGCCTATATTGGTGCACTAAAGGCCTGAAGATTGTCGAAATTCTGGAAACTTGGGGTCATCCGAGAGGGCACATGTTCCTGCATCCATTGGTGTAAGTTTCATTTCAACAGTTTCTGTATTTAGGGAAATATACACGAAAGAAGGCACTAAATCTTACCGTACTGCTTTCTTTCCGTTTCCAATCATGGATAGAGTACACTTTCTGCGCAAAGACAGCTGCCTATATTGGAGCATAAAAGGCCTGAAAAGTTTCCAAATCTCGCAAACCTGGTGCCATCTGATAGGACACCTGCTCTTCTATCCATTAGCATAAGTTTCATATCCACATTTGCCGTTTTTCGGAAAATACATACAAAAGAATAGAGGGCTTCTTATCGTAATGCTTACTTTTTCACTTTGTCCACAGATCAAAGGTACGCTTTGCCCGCAACGATAGCTGCCTATATTGGTGCACTAAAGGCCTAAAAATTGTCGAAATCTTGCAAACTTGGGGTCATCCGAGAGGGCACATGTTCGTCCATCCATTGGTGTACGTTTCATTTCAACAGTTTCTGTATTTAAGGAAATATACACGAAAGAAGGCACTTAATCTTACCGCACTTTTTTCTTTTCCGTTTCCAAGCATGGATAGAGTACCCTTTCTGCGCAAAGACAGCTGCTTATATTTCAGCATAAAAGGCCTGAAAAGTGTCCCAATCTCGCAAACCTGGTACCATCTGATAGGGCACCTGCTCTTCTATCCATTGGCATAAGTTTTATATCCACATTTGCCGTTTTTCGGGAAATACATACAAAAGAATAGAGGGCTTCTTATCGTAATGCTTACTTTTTCCCTTTGTCCACAGGTCAAGGGTACGCTTTCCTCGCAAAGATAGCTGCCTATATTGGTGCACTAAAGGCCTGAAAATTGTCGAAATTCTGCAAACTTGGGGTCATCCGAGAGGGCACATGTTCCTGCATCCATTGGTGTAAGTTTCATTTCAACAGTTTCTGTATTTAGGGAAATATACACGAAAGAAGGCACTAAATCTTACCGTACTGCTTTCTTTCCGTTTCCAATCATGCAGATAGTACCGTTTTCGCACAAAGACAGCTGCCTATATTGGAGCATAAAAGGCCGGACAAGTGTCCAAATCTCGCAAATTTGGTGCCATCTGATAGGGCACATGCTTCTGTATCCATTGGCATAAGTTTCATATCCACATTTGCCGTTGTTCGTGAAAAAGATACGAAAGAAGAGAGGGCTTTTTATCGTAATGCTTACTTCTTCCCTTTGTCCACAGGTCAAGGGTACGCTTTCCTCGCAAAGATAGCTGCCTATATTGGTGCACTAAAAGCCTGAAAATTATCGAAATCTGGCAAACGTGGGGTCATCCAAGAGGAAACATGTTCCTGCATCCATTGGTGTAAGTTTCATTTCAACAGTTTCTGTATTTAGGGAAATATACACGAAAGAAGGCACTAAATCTTACCCTACTGCTTTCTTTCCGTTTCCAATCATGGAGACAGTACACTTTCTGCGCAAAGACAGCTGCCTATATTGGAGCATAAAAGGCCTGAAAAGTGTCCAAATCTCGCAAACCTGGTGCCATCTGATAGGACACCTGCTCTTCTATCCATTGGCATAAGTTTCATATCCACATTTGCCGTTTTTCGGAAAATACGTACAAAAGAATAGAGGGCTTCTTATCGTAATGCTTACTTTTTTCCCTTTGTCCACGGATCAAAGGTACGCTTTCCCCGCAACGAAAGCTGCCTATATTGGTGCACTTAAGGCCTGAAGATTGTCGAAATTCTGGAAACTTAGGGTCATCCGAGAGGGCACATGTTCCTGCATCCATTGGTGTAAGTTTCATTTCAACATTTTCTGTATTTAGGGAAATATACACGAAAGAAGGCACTTAATCTTATCGTACTGCTTTCTTTCCGTTTCCAATCATGGATAGAGAACCCTTTCTGCACAAAGACAGCTGCCTATATTGGAGCATAAAAGGCCTGAAAAGTGTCCAAATCACGCAAATTTGGTGCCCTCTGATAGGGCACATGCTGCTGTATCCATTGGCATAAGTTTCATATCCACATTTGCCGTTCTTCGTGAATAGATACAAAAGAATAGAGGGCTTCTTTTTGTAATGCTTACTTTTTCCCTTTGTCCACAGGTCAAGGGTACGCTTTCCTCGCAACGATAGCTGCCTATATTGGTGCACTAAAAGCCTGAAAATTATCGAAATCTGGCAAACGTGGGGTCATCCAAGAGGAAACATGTTCCTGCATCCATTGGTGTAAGTTTCATTTCAACAGTTTCTGTTTTTAGGGAAATATACACGAAAGAAGGCACTAAATCTTACCGTACTGCTTTCTTTCCGTTTCCAATCACGGAGACAGTACACTTTCTGCGCAAAGACAGCTGCCTATATTGGAGCATAAAAGGCATGAAAAGTGTCCAAATCTCGCAAATTTCGTGCCATCTGATAGGGTACATGCTTTTGTATCCATTGGCATAAGTTTCATATCCACATTTGCCGTTGTTCGTGAAATAGATGCAAAAGAAAAGAGGGCTTCTTATCGTAATGCTTACTTTTTCCCTTTGTCCACAGATCAATGGTACGCTTTCCCCGCAACGATAACTGCCTATATTGGTGCACTAAAGGCCTAAAAATTGTCGAAATCTGGCAAACGTGGGGTCATCCGAGAGGGCACATGTTCCTGCATCCATTGGTGTAAGTTTCATTTCAACAGTTTCTGTATTTAGGGAAATATACACGAAAGAAGGCACTAAATCTTACCCTACTGCTTTCTTTCCGTTCCAATCATGGAGACAGTACACTTTCTGCGCAAAGACAGCTGCCTATATTGGAGCATAAAAGGCCTGAAAAGTGTCCAAATCTCGCAAACCTGGTGCCATCTGATAGGACACATGCTTCTGTATCCAGTGGCATAAGTTTCATATCCACATTTACCGTTGTTCGTGAAATAGATACAAAGAAGAGAGGGCTTCTTATCGTAATGCTTACTTTTTCCCTTTGTCCACAGATCAAGGGTACGCTTTCCCCGCAACGATAACTGCCTATATTGGTGAACTAAAGGCCTAAAAATTGTCGAAATCTCGCAAACGTGGGGTCATCCGAGAGGGCACATGTTCCTGCATCCATTGGTGTGAGTTTCATTTCAACAGTTTCTGTATTTAGGGAAATATACACGAAAGAAGGCACTAAATCTGACAGTACTGCTTTCTTTCCGTTTCCTATCATGGATAGAGTACACTTTCTGCGCAAAGACAGCTGCCTATATTGGAGCATAAAAGGCCTGAAAAGTGTCCAAATCTCGCAAACCTGGTTCCATCTGATAGGGTACATGCTCTTCTATACATTGGCATAAGTTTCATATCCACATTTGCCGTTTTTCGGCAAATACATACGAAAGGAATAGAGGGCTTCTTATCGTAATGCTTACTTTTTCCCTTTGTCCACAGGTCAAGGGTACGCTTTCCCCGCAACGATAGCTGCATATATTGGTGCACTAAAGGCCTGAAGATTGTCCAAATTCTGGAAACTTAGGGTCATCCGAGAGGGCACATGTTCCTGCATCCATTGGTGTAAGTTTCATTTCAACAGTTTCTGTATTTAGGGAAATATACACGAAAGAAGGCACTAAATCTTACCCTACTGCTTTCTTTTCCGTTTCCAATCATGGAGACAGTACCCTTTCCGCACAAAGACAGCTGCCTATATTGGAGCATAAAAGGCCGGACAAGTGTCCAAATCTCGCAAATTTGGTGCCATCTGATAGGGCACATGCTTCTGTATCCATTGCCATAAGTTTCATATCCACATTTGCCGTTGTTCGTGAAATAGATACGAAAGAATAGAGGGCTTCTTATCGTAATGCTTACTTTTTCCCTTTGTCCACAGGTCAAGGGTACGCTTTCCCCGCAACGATAGCTGCCTATATTGGTGCACTAAAGGCCTGAAGATTGTCAAAATCTGGCAAACTTGGGGTCATTCGAGAGGGCACCTGTTTTTGCATCTATTGGTGTAAGTTTCATTTCAACAGTTTCTGTATTTAGGGAAATATACACGAATGAAGGCACTAAATCTTACCGTGCTGCTTTCTTTTCCGTTTCCAAGCATGGATGGAGTACACTTTCCGTGCAAAGACAGCTGCCTATATTGGAGCATAAAAGGCCTGAAAAGTGTCCAAATCTCGCAAACCTGGTGCCATCTGATAGGACACCTGCTCTTCTATCCATTGGCATAAGTTTCATATCCACATTTGCCGTTTTTCGGAAAAATACATACAAAAGAATAGAGGGCTTCTTATCGTAATGCTTACTTTTTCACTTTGTCCACAGATCAAAGGTACGCTTTCCCCGCAACGATAGCTGCCTATATTGGTGCACTAAAGGCCTAAAAATTGTCGAAATCTTGCAAACTTGGGGTCATCCGAGAGGCACATGTTCCTGCATCCATTGGTGTAAGTTTCATTTCAACAGTTTCTGTATTTAGGGAAATATACACGAAAGAAGGCACTTAATCTTATCGTACTGCTTTCTTTCTGTTTCCAATCATGGATAGAGAACCCTTTCTGCACAAAGACAGCTGCCTATATTGGAGCATAAAAGGCCGGACAAGTGTCCAAATTACGCAAATTTGGTGCCATCTGATAGGGCACATGCTGCTGTATCCATTGGCATAAGTTTCATATCCACATTTGCCGTTGTTTGTGAATAGATACAAAAGAATAGAGGGCTTCTTTTTGTAATGCTTACTTTTTCCCTTTGTCCACAGGTCAAGGGTACGCTTTCCTCGCAAAGATAGCTGCCTATATTGGTGCACTAAAAGCCTGAAAATTATCGAAATCTGGCAAACGTGGGGTCATCCAAGAGGAAACATGTTCCTGCATCCATTGGTGTAAGTTTCATTTCAACAGTTTCTGTTTTAAGGGAAATATACACGAAAGAAGGCACATAATCTTACCGTACTGCTTTCTTTCCGTTTCCAATCACGGAGACAGTACCATTTCTGCACAAAGACAGCTGCCTATATTGGAGCATAAAAGGCCTGAAAAGTGTCCAAATTTCGCAAATTTGGTGCCATCTGATAGGGCACATGCTTCTGTATCCATTGGCATAAGTTTCATATCCACATTTGCCGTTGTTCGTGAAATAGATGCAAAAGAATAGAGGGCTTCTTATAACTGCCTATATTGGTGCACTAAAGGCCTGAAGATTGTCGAAATCTGGCCAACTTTGGGTCATCCGAGAGGGCACATGTTTCTGCATCCATTGGTGTAAGTTTCATTTCAACAGTTTCTGTAATTAGGGAAATATACACAAAAGAAGGCACTTAATCTTATCGTACTGCTTTCTGTCCGTTTCCAATCATGGATAGAGTACCCTTTCCGCACGAAGACAGCTGCCCATATTGGAGCATAAAAGGACTGAAAAGTGTCCAAATCTCACAAAACTGGTGCCATCTGATAGGGCACATGCTCTTCTATCCATTGGCATAAGTTTCATATCCACATTTGCCGTTGTTCGTGAAATAGATACGAAAGAATAGAGGGCTTCTTATCGTAATGCTTACTTTTTCCCTTTGTCCACAGATCCAGGATACGCTTTCCCCGCAACGATAACTGCCTATATTGGTAAACTAAAGGCCTAAAAATTGTCGAAATCTGGCAAACGTGGGGTCATCCGAGAGGGCACATGTTCCTGCATCCATTAGTGTGAGTTTCATTTCAACAGTTCCTGTATTTAGGGAAATATACACGAAAGAAGGCACTAAATCTGACAGTGCTGCTTTCTTTTCCGTTTCCTATCATGGATAGAGTACACTTTCTGCGCAAAGACAGCTGCCTATATTGGAGCATAAAAGGACTGAAAAGTGTCCAAATCTCGCAAACCTGGTGCCATCTGATAGGGCACATGCTCTTCTATCCATTGGCATAAGTTTCATATCCACATTTGCCGTTTTTCGGGAAATACATACGAAAGAATAGAGGGCTTCTTATCGTAATGCTTACTTTTTCCCTTTGTCCACAGGTCAAGGGTACGCTTTCCCCGCAACGATAGCTGCCTATATTGGTGCACTAAAGGCCTAAAAATTGTCGAAATCTGGCAAACGTGGGGTCATCCGAGAGGGCACATGTTCCTGCATCCATTGGTGTGAGTTTCATTTCAACAGTTTCTGTATTTAGGTAAATATACACGAAAGAAGGCACTAAATCTTACCCTACTGCTTTCTTTCCGTTTCCAATCATGGAGATAGTACCCTTTCCGCACAAAGACAGCTGCCTATATTGGAGCATAAAAGGCCGGACAAGTGTCCAAATCTCGCAAATTTGGTGCCATCTGATAGGGCACATGCTTCTGTATCCATTGGCATAAGTTTCATATCCACATTTGCCGTTTTTCGTGAAATAGATACGAAAGAAGAGAGGGCTTCTTACCGTAATGCTTACTTTTTGCCTTTGTCCACAGATCGAGGGTACGCTTTCCCCGCAACGATAACTGCCTATATTGGTGCACTAAAGGCCTGAAGATTGTCGAAATTCTGGAAACTTGGGGTCATCCGAGAGGGCACATGTTCCTGCATCCATTGGTGTAAGTTTCATTTCAACAGTTTCTGTATTTAGGGAAATATACACGAAAGAAGGCACTAAATCTTACCGTACTGCTTTCTTTCCGTTTCCAATCATGGATAGAGTACACTTTCTGCGCAAAGACAGCTGCCTATATCGGAGCATAAAAGGCCTGAAAAGTTTCCAAATCTCGCAAACCTGGTGCCATCTGATAGGGTACATGCTCTTCTATCCATTGGCATAAGTTTCATATCCACATTTGCAGTTGTTCGGGAAATACATACAAAAGAATAGAGGGCTTCTTATCGTAATGCTTACTTTTCCCTTTGTCCACAGGTCAAGGGTACGCTTTCCCCGCAAAGATAGCTGCCTATATTGGTGCACTAAAGGCCTGAAGATTGTCGAAATTCTGGAAACTTGGGATCATCCGAGAGGGCACATGTTCCTGCATCCATTGGTGTAAGTTTCATTTCAACAGTTTCTGTATTTAGGGAAATATACACGAAAGAAGGAACTAAATCTTACCCTACTGCTTTCTTTCCGTTTCCAATCATGCAGATAGTACCGTTTTCGCACAAAGACAGCTGCCTATATTGGAGCATAAAAGGCCGGACAAGTGTCCAAATCTCGCAAATTTGGTGCCATCTGATAGGGCACATGCTTCTGTATCCATTGGCATAAGTTTCATATCCACATTTGCCGTTGTTCGTGAATAGATACAAAAGAATAGAGGGCTTCTTTTTGTAATGCTTACTTTTTCCCTTTGTCCACAGGTCAAGGGTACGCTTTCCTCGCAAAGATAGCTGCCTATATTGGTGCACTAAAAGCCTGAAAATTATCGAAATCTGGCAAACGTGGGGTCATCCAAGAGGAAACATGTTCCTGCATCCATTGGTGTAAGTTTCATTTCAACAGTTTCTGTTTTTAGGGAAATATACACGAAAGAAGGCACTAAATCTTACCGTACTGCTTTCTTTCCGTTTCCAATCACGGAGACAGTACACTTTCTGTGCAAAGACAGCTGCCTATATTGGAGCATAAAAGGCATGAAAAGTGTCCAAATCTCGCAAATTTGGTGCCATCTGATAGGGTACATGCTTTTGTATCCATTGGCATAAGTTTCATATCCACATTTGCCGTTGTTCGTGAAATAGATGCAAAAGAAGAGAGGGCTTCTTATCGTAATGCTTACTTTTTCCCTTTGTCCACAGATCAATGGTACGCTTTCCCCGCAACGATAACTGCCTATATTGGTGCACTAAAGGCCTACAAATTGTCGAAATCTGGCAAACGTGGGGTCATCCAAGAGGGCACATGTTCCTGCATCCATTGGTGTAAGTTTCATTTCAACAGTTTCTGTATTTAGGGAAATATACACGAAAGAAGGCACTAAATCTTACCCTACTGCTTTCTTTCCGTTCCAATCATGGAGACAGTACACTTTCTGCGCAAAGACAGCTGCCTATATTGGAGCATAAAAGGCCTGAAAAGTGTCCAAATCTCGCAAACCTGGTGCCATCTGATAGGACACCTGCTCTTCTATCCATTGGCATAAGTTTCATATCCACATTTGCCGTTTTTCGGAAAATACATACAAAAGAAGAGAGGGCTTCTTATCGTAATGCTTACTTTTTCCCTTTGTCCACGGATCAAAGGTACGCTTTCCCCGCAACGAAAGCTGCCTATATTGGTGCACTTAAGGCCTGAAGATTGTCGAAATTCTGGAAACTTGGGGTCATCCGAGAGGGCACATGTTCCTGCATCCATTGGTGTAAGTTTCATTTCAACAGTTTCTGTATTTAGGGAAATATACACGAAAGAAGGCACTTAATCTTATCGTACTGCTTTCTTTCCGTTTCCAATCATGGATAGAGAACCCTTTCTGCACAAAGACAGCTGCCTATATTGGAGCATAAAAGGCCTGAAAAGTGTCCAAATCACGCAAATTTGGTGCCCTCTGATAGGGCACATGCTGCTGTATCCATTGGCATAAGTTTCATATCCACATTTGCCGTTGTTCGTGAATAGATACAAAAGAATAGAGGGCTTCTTTTTGTAATGCTTACTTTTTCCCTTTGTCCACAGGTCAAGGGTACGCTTTCCTCGCAAAGATAGCTGCCTATATTGGTGCACTAAAAGCCTGAAAATTATCGAAATCTGGCAAACGTGGGGTCATCCAAGAGGAAACATGTTCCTGCATCCATTGGTGTAAGTTTCATTTCAACAGTTTCTGTTTTTAGGGAAATATACACGAAAGAAGGCACTAAATCTTACCGTACTGCTTTCTTTCCGTTTCCAATCATGGAGAGAGTACCCTTTCTGCACAAAGACAGCTCCCTATATTGGAGCACCAAAGGCCTGAGAAGTGTCCAAATCTCGCAAATTTCGTGCCATCTGATAGGGTACATGCTTTTGTATCCATTGGCATAAGTTTCATATCCACATTTGCCGTTGTTCGTGAAATAGATGCAAAAGAAAAGAGGGCTTCTTATCGTAATGCTTACTTTTTCCCTTTGTCCACAGATCAATGGTACGCTTTCCCCGCAACGATAACTGCCTATATTGGTGCACTAAAGGCCTGAAGATTGTCGAAATCTGGCCAACTTTGGGTCATCCGAGAGGGCACATGTTCCTGCATCCATTGGTGTAAGTTTCATTTCAACAGTTTCTGTATTTAGGGAAATATACACGAAAGAAGGCACTAAATCTTATCGTACTGCTTTCTTTCCGTTTCCAATCATGGACAGAGTACCCTTTCTGCACGAAGACAGCTGTCTATATTGGAGCATAAAAGGCCTGAAAAGTGTCCAAAATCTCGCAAACCTGGTGCCATCTGATAGGGCACATGCTTCTGTATCCAGTGGCATAAGTTTCATATCCACATTTACCGTTGTTCGTGAAATAGATACAAAGAAGAGAGGGCTTCTTATCGTAATGCTTACTTTTTCCCTTTGTCCACAGATCAAGGGTACGCTTTCCCTGCAACGATAACTGCCTATATTGGTGCACTAAAGGCCTAAAAATTGTCGAAATCTGGCAAACGTGGGGTCATCCGAGAGGGCACATGTTCCTGCATCCATTGGTGTGAGTTTCATTTCAACAGTTTCTGTATTTAGGGAAATATACACGAAAGAAGGCACTAAATCTGACAGTACTGCTTTCTTTCCGTTTCCTATCATGGATAGAGTACACTTTCTGCGCAAAGACAGCTGCCTATATTGGAGCATAAAAGGCCTGAAAAGTGTCCAAATCTCGCAAACCTGGTTCCATCTGATAGGGTACATGCTCTTCTATACATTGGCATAAGTTTCATATCCACATTTGCCGTTTTTCGGCAAATACATACGAAAGGAATAGAGGGCTTCTTATCGTAATGCTTACTTTTTCCCTTTGTCCACAGGTCAAGGGTACGCTTTCCCCGCAACGATAGCTGCATATATTGGTGCACTAAAGGCCTGAAGATTGTCGAAATTCTGGAAACTTGGGGTCATCCGAGAGGGCACATGTTCCTGCATCCATTGGTGTAAGTTTCATTTCAACAGTTTCTGTATTTAGGGAAATATACACGAAAGAAGGCACTAAATCTTACCCTACTGCTTTCTTTCCGTTTCCAATCATTGAGATAGTACCCTTTCCGCACAAAGACAGCTGCCTATATTGGAGCATAAAAGGCCGGACAAGTGTCCAAATCTCGCAAATTTGGTGCCATCTGATAGGGCACATGCTTTTGTATCCATTGGCATAAGTTTCATATCCACATTTGCCGTTGTTCGTGAAATAGATACGAAAGAATAGAGGGCTTCTTATCGTAATGCTTACTTTTTCCCTTTGTCCACAGGTCAAGGGTACGCTTTCCCCGCAACAATAGCTGCCTATATTGGTGCACTAAAGGCCTGAAGATTGTCAAAATCTGGCAAACTTGGGGTCATTCGAGAGGGCACCTGTTTTTGCATCTATTGGTGTAAGTTTCATTTCAACAGTTTCTGTATTTAGGGAAATATACACGAATGAAGGCACTAAATCTTACCGTGCTGCTTTCTTTTCCGTTTCCAAGCATGGATGGAGTACACTTTCCGTGCAAAGACAGCTGCCTATATTGGAGCATAAAAGGCCTGAAAAGTGTCCAAATCTCGCAAACCTGGTGCCATCTGATAGGACACCTGCTCTTCTATCCATTGGCATAAGTTTCATATCCACATTTGCCGTTTTTCGGAAAATACATACAAAAGAATAGAGGGCTTCTTATCGTAATGCTTACTTTTTCACTTTGTCCACAGATCAAAGGTACGCTTTCCCCGCAACGATAGCTGCCTATATTGGTGCACTAAAGGCCTAAAAATTGTCGAAATCTTGCAAACTTGGGGTCATCCGAGAGGGCACATGTTCCTGCATCCATTGGTGTAAGTTTCATTTCAACAGTTTCTGTATTTAGGGAAATATACACGAAAGAAGGCACTTAATCTTATCGTACTGCTTTCTTTCCGTTTCCAATCATGGATAGAGAACCCTTTCTGCACAAAGACAGCTGCCTATATTGGAGCATAAAAGGCCGGACAAGTGTCCAAATTACGCAAATTGGGTGCCATCTGATAGGGCACATGCTGCTGTATCCATTGGCATAAGTTTCATATCCACATTTGCCGTTGTTCGTGAATAGATACAAAAGAATAGAGGGCTTCTTTTTGTAATGCTTACTTTTTCCCTTTGTCCACAGGTCAAGGGTACGCTTTCCTCGCAAAGATAGCTGCCTATATTGGTGCACTAAAAGCCTGAAAATTATCGAAATCTGGCAAACGTGGGGTCATCCAAGAGAAAACATGTTCCTGCATCCATTGGTGTAAGTTTCATTTCAACAGTTTCTGTTTTAAGGGAAATATACACGAAAGAAGGCACATAATCTTACCGTACTGCTTTCTTTCCGTTTCCAATCACGGAGACAGTACCATGTCTGCACAAAGACAGCTGCCTATATTGGAGCATAAAAGGCCTGAAAAGTGTCCAAATTTCGCAAATTTGGTGCCATCTGATAGGGCACATGCTTCTGTATCCATTGGCATAAGTTTCATATCCACATTTGCCGTTGTTCGTGAAATAGATGCAAAAGAATAGAGGGCTTCTTATAACTGCCTATATTGGTGCACTAAAGGCCTGAAGATTGTCGAAATCTGGCCAACTTTGGGTCATCCGAGAGGGCACATGTTTCTGCATCCATTGGTGTAAGTTTCATTTCAACAGTTTCTGTAATTAGGGAAATATACACAAAAGAAGGCACTTAATCTTATCGTACTGCTTTCTGTCCGTTTCCAATCATGGATAGAGTACCCTTTCCGCACGAAGACAGCTGCCCATATTGGAGCATAAAAGGCCTGAAAAGTGTCCAAATCTCGCAAACCTGGTGCCATCTGATAGGACACCTGCTCTTCTATCCATTGGCATAAGTTTCATATCCACATTTGCCGTTTTTCGGAAAATACATACAAAAGAATAGAGGGCTTCTTATCGTAATGCTTACATTTTCCCTTTGTCCACAGATCAAAGGTACGCTTTCCCCGCAACGATAGCTGCCTATATTGGTGCACTAAAGGCCTAAAAATTGTCGAAATCTTGCAAACTTGGGGTCATCCGAGAGGGCACATGTTCCTGCATCCATTGGTGTAAGTTTCATTTCAACAGTTTCTGTATTTAGGGAAATATACACGAAAGAAGGCACTTAATCTTATCGTACTGCTTTCTTTCCGTTTCCAATCATGGATAGAGAACCCTTTCTGCACAAAGACAGCTGCCTATATTGGAGCATAAAAGGCCGGACAAGTGTCCAAATTACGCAAATTTGGTGCCATCTGATAGGGCACATGCTGCTGTATCCATTGGCATAAGTTTCATATCCACATTTGCCGTTGTTCGTGAATAGATACAAAAGAATAGAGGGCTTCTTTTTGTAATGCTTACTTTTTCCCTTTGTCCACAGGTCAAGGGTACGCTTTCCTCGCAAAGATAGCTGCCTATATTGGTGCACTAAAAGCCTGAAAATTATCGAAATCTGGCAAACGTGGGGTCATCCAAGAGAAAACATGTTCCTGCATCCATTGGTGTAAGTTTCATTTCAACAGTTTCTGTTTTAAGGGAAATATACACGAAAGAAGGCACATAATCTTACCGTACTGCTTTCTTTCCGTTTCCAATCACGGAGACAGTACCATTTCTGCACAAAGACAGCTGCCTATATTGGAGCATAAAAGGCCTGAAAAGTGTCCAAATTTCGCAAATTTGGTGCCATCTGATAGGGCACATGCTTCTGTATCCATTGGCATAAGTTTCATATCCACATTTGCCGTTGTTCGTGAAATAGATGCAAAAGAATAGAGGGCTTCTTATAACTGCCTATATTGGTGCACTAAAGGCCTGAAGATTGTCGAAATCTGGTCAACTTTGGGTCATCCGAGAGGGCACATGTTTCTGCATCCATTGGTGTAAGTTTCATTTCAACAGTTTCTGTAATTAGGGAAATATACACAAAAGAAGGCACTTAATCTTATCGTACTGCTTTCTGTCCGTTTCCAATCATGGATAGAGTACCCTTTCCGCACGAAGACAGCTGCCCATATTGGAGCATAAAAGGACTGAAAAGTGTCCAAATCTCACAAAACTGGTGCCATCTGATAGGGCACATGCTCTTCTATCCATTGGCATAAGTTTCATATCCACATTTGCCGTTGTTCGTGAAATAGATACGAAAGAATAGAGGGCTTCTTATCGTAATGCTTACTTTTTCCCTTTGTCCACAGATCCAGGATACGCTTTCCCCGCAACGATAACTGCCTGTATTTGTGCACTAAAGGCCTAAAAATTGTCGAAATCTGGCAAACGTGGGGTCATCCGAGAGGACACATGTTCCTGCATCCATTAGTGTGAGTTTCATTTCAACAGTTTCTGTATTTAGGGAAATATACACGAAAGAAGGCACTAAATCTGACAGTGCTGCTTTCTTTTCCGTTTCCTATCATGGATAGAGTACACTTTCTGCGCAAAGACAGCTGCCTATATTGGAGCATAAAAGGACTGAAAAGTGTCCAAATCTCGCAAACCTGGTGCCATCTGATAGGGCACATGCTCTTCTATCCATTGGCATAAGTTTCATATCTACATTTGCCGTTTTTCGGGAAATACATACGAAAGAATAGAGGGCTTCTTATCGTAATGCTTACTTTTTCCCTTTGTCCACAGGTCAAGGGTACGCTTTCCCCGCAACGATAGCTGCATATATTGGTGCACTAAAGGCCTGAAGATTGTCGAAATTCTGGAAACTTGGGGTCATCCGAGAGGGCACATGTTCCTGCATCCATTGGTGTAAGTTTCATTTCAACAGTTTCTGTATTTAGGGAAATATACACGAAAGAAGGCACTAAATCTTACCCTACTGCTTTCTTTCCGTTTCCAATCATTGAGATAGTACCCTTTCCGCACAAAGACAGCTGCCTATATTGGAGCATAAAAGGCCGGACAAGTGTCCAAATCTCGCAAATTTGGTGCCATCTGATAGGGCACATGCTTTTGTATCCATTGGCATAAGTTTCATATCCACATTTGCCGTTGTTCGTGAAATAGATACGAAAGAATAGAGGGCTTCTTATCGTAATGCTTACTTTTTCCCTTTGTCCACAGGTCAAGGGTACGCTTTCCCCGCAACGATAGCTGCCTATATTGGTGCACTAAAGGCCTGAAGATTGTCAAAATCTGGCAAACTTGGGGTCATTCGAGAGGGCACCTGTTTTTGCATCTATTGGTGTAAGTTTCATTTCAACAGTTTCTGTATTTAGGGAAATATACACGAATGAAGGCACTAAATCTTACCGTGCTGCTTTCTTTTCCGTTTCCAAGCATGGATGGAGTACACTTTCCGTGCAAAGACAGCTGCCTATATTGGAGCATAAAAGGCCTGAAAAGTGTCCAAATCTCGCAAACCTGGTGCCATCTGATAGGACACCTGCTCTTCTATCCATTGGCATAAGTTTCATATCCACATTTGCCATTTTTCGGAAAATACATACAAAAGAATAGAGGGCTTCTTTTTGTAATGCTTACTTTTTCCCTTTGTCCACAGGTCAAGGGTACGCTTTCCTCGCAAAGATAGCTGCCTATATTGGTGCACTAAAAGCCTGAAAATTATCGAAATCTGGCAAACGTGGGGTCATCCAAGAGAAAACATGTTCCTGCATCCATTGGTGTAAGTTTCATTTCAACAGTTTCTGTTTTAAGGGAAATATACACGAAAGAAGGCACATAATCTTACCGTACTGCTTTCTTTCCGTTTCCAATCACGGAGACAGTACCATTTCTGCACAAAGACAGCTGCCTATATTGGAGCATAAAAGGCCTGAAAAGTGTCCAAATTTCGCAAATTTGGTGCCATCTGATAGGGCACATGCTTCTGTATCCATTGGCATAAGTTTCATATCCACATTTGCCGTTGTTCGTGAAATAGATGCAAAAGAATAGAGGGCTTCTTATAACTGCCTATATTGGTGCACTAAAGGCCTGAAGATTGTCGAAATCTGGCCAACTTTGGGTCATCCAAGAGGGCACATGTTTCTGCATCCATTGGTGTAAGTTTCATTTCAACAGTTTCTGTAATTAGGGAAATATACACAAAAGAAGGCACTTAATCTTATCGTACTGCTTTCTGTCCGTTTCCAATCATGGATAGAGTACCCTTTCCGCACGAAGACAGCTGCCCATATTGGAGCATAAAAGGACTGAAAAGTGTCCAAATCTCACAAAACTGGTGCCATCTGATAGGGCACATGCTCTTCTATCCATTGGCATAAGTTTCATATCCACATTTGCCGTTGTTCGTGAAATAGATACGAAAGAATAGAGGGCTTCTTATCGTAATGCTTACTTTTTCCCTTTGTCCACAGATCCAGGATACGCTTTCCCCGCAACGATAACTGCCTATATTGGTGCACTAAAGGCCTAAAAATTGTCGAAATCTGGCAAACGTGGGGTCATCCGAGAGGACACATGTTCCTGCATCCATTAGTGTGAGTTTCATTTCAACAGTTTCTGTATTTAGGGAAATATACACGAAAGAAGGCACTAAATCTGACAGTGCTGCTTTCTTTTCCGTTTCCTATCATGGATAGAGTACACTTTCTGCGCAAAGACAGCTGCCTATATTGGAGCATAAAAGGACTGAAAAGTGTCCAAATCTCGCAAACCTGGTGCCATCTGATAGGGCACATGCTCTTCTATCCATTGGCATAAGTTTCATATCTACATTTGCCGTTTTTCGGGAAATACATACGAAAGAATAGAGGGCTTCTTATCGTAATGCTTACTTTTTCCCTTTGTCCACAGGTCAAGGGTACGCTTTCCCCGCAACGATAGCTGCATATATTGGTGCACTAAAGGCCTGAAGATTGTCGAAATTCTGGAAACTTGGGGTCATCCGAGAGGGCACATGTTCCTGCATCCATTGGTGTAAGTTTCATTTCAACAGTTTCTGTATTTAGGGAAATATACACGAAAGAAGGCACTAAATCTTACCCTACTGCTTTCTTTCCGTTTCCAATCATTGAGATAGTACCCTTTCCGCACAAAGACAGCTGCCTATATTGGAGCATAAAAGGCCGGACAAGTGTCCAAATCTCGCAAATTTGGTGCCATCTGATAGGGCACATGCTTTTGTATCCATTGGCATAAGTTTCATATCCACATTTGCCGTTGTTCGTGAAATAGATACGAAAGAATAGAGGGCTTCTTATCGTAATGCTTACTTTTTCCCTTTGTCCACAGGTCAAGGGTACGCTTTCCCCGCAACGATAGCTGCCTATATTGGTGCACTAAAGGCCTGAAGATTGTCAAAATCTGGCAAACTTGGGGTCATTCGAGAGGGCACGTGTTTTTGCATCTATTGGTGTAAGTTTCATTTCAACAGTTTCTGTATTTAGGGAAATATACACGAATGAAGGCACTAAATCTTACCGTGCTGCTTTCTTTTCCGTTTCCAAGCATGGATGGAGTACACTTTCCGTGCAAAGACAGCTGCCTATATTGGAGCATAAAAGGCCTGAAAAGTGTCCAAATCTCGCAAACCTGGTGCCATCTGATAGGACACCTGCTCTTCTATCCATTGGCATAAGTTTCATATCCACATTTGCCGTTTTTCGGAAAATACATACAAAAGAATAGAGGGCTTCTTATCGTAATGCTTACTTTTTCACTTTGTCCACAGATCAAAGGTACGCTTTCCCCGCAACGATAGCTGCCTATATTGGTGCACTAAAGGCCTAAAAATTGTCGAAATCTTGCAAACTTGGGGTCATCCGAGAGGGCACATGTTCCTGCATCCATTGGTGTAAGTTTCATTTCAACAGTTTCTGTATTTAGGGAAATATACACGAAAGAAGGCACTTAATCTTATCGTACTGCTTTCTTTCCGTTTCCAATCATGGATAGAGAACCCTTTCTGCACAAAGACAGCTGCCTATATTGGAGCATAAAAGGCCGGACAAGTGTCCAAATTACGCAAATTTGGTGCCATCTGATAGGGCACATGCTGCTGTATCCATTGGCATAAGTTTCATATCCACATTTGCCGTTGTTCGTGAATAGATACAAAAGAATAGAGGGCTTCTTTTTGTAATGCTTACTTTTTCCCTTTGTCCACAGGTCAAGGGTACGCTTTCCTCGCAAAGATAGCTGCCTATATTGGTGCACTAAAAGCCTGAAAATTATCGAAATCTGGCAAACGTGGGGTCATCCAAGAGAAAACATGTTCCTGCATCCATTGGTGTAAGTTTCATTTCAACAGTTCCTGTTTTAAGGGAAATATACACGAAAGAAGGCACATAATCTTACCGTACTGCTTTCTTTCCGTTTCCAATCACGGAGACAGTACCATTTCTGCACAAAGACAGCTGCCTATATTGGAGCATAAAAGGCCTGAAAAGTGTCCAAATTTCGCAAATTTGGTGCCATCTGATAGGGCACATGCTTCTGTATCCATTGGCATAAGTTTCATATCCACATTTGCCGTTGTTCGTGAAATAGATGCAAAAGAATAGAGGGCTTCTTATAACTGCCTATATTGGTGCACTAAAGGCCTGAAGATTGTCGAAATCTGGCCAACTTTGGGTCATCCGAGAGGGCACATGTTTCTGCATCCATTGGTGTAAGTTTCATTTCAACAGTTTCTGTAATTAGGGAAATATACACAAAAGAAGGCACTTAATCTTATCGTACTGCTTTCTGTCCGTTTCCAATCATGGATAGAGTACCCTTTCCGCACGAAGACAGCTGCCCATATTGGAGCATAAAAGGACTGAAAAGTGTCCAAATCTCACAAAACTGGTGCCATCTGATAGGGCACATGCTCTTCTATCCATTGGCATAAGTTTCATATCCACATTTGCCGTTGTTCGTGAAATAGATACGAAAGAATAGAGGGCTTCTTATCGTAATGCTTACTTTTTCCCTTTGTCCACAGATCCAGGATACGCTTTCCCCGCAACAATAACTGCCTATATTGGTGCACTAAAGGCCTAAAAATTGTCGAAATCTGGCAAACGTGGGGTCATCCGAGAGGACACATGTTCCTGCATCCATTAGTGTGAGTTTCATTTCAACAGTTTCTGTATTTAGGGAAATATACACGAAAGAAGGCACTAAATCTGACAGTGCTGCTTTCTTTTCCGTTTCCTATCATGGATAGAGTACACTTTCTGCGCAAAGACAGCTGCCTATATTGGAGCATAAAAGGACTGAAAAGTGTCCAAATCTCGCAAACCTGGTGCCATCTGATAGGGCACATGCTCTTCTATCCATTGGCATAAGTTTCATATCTACATTTGCCGTTTTTCGGGAAATACATACGAAAGAATAGAGGGCTTCTTATCGTAATGCTTACTTTTCCCTTTGTCCACAGGTCAAGGGTACGCTTTCCCCGCAACGATAGCTGCCTATATTGGTGCACTAAAGGCCTAAAAATTGTCGAAATCTGGCAAACGTGGGGTCATCCGAGAGGGCACATGTTCCTGCATCCATTGGTGTGAGTTTCATTTCAACAGTTTCTGTATTTAGGTAAATATACACGAAAGAAGGCACTAAATCTTACCCTACTGCTTTCTTTCCGTTTCCAATCATGGAGATAGTACCCTTTCCGCACAAAGACAGCTGCCTATATTGGAGCATAAAAGGCCGGACAAGTGTCCAAATCTCGCAAATTTGGTGCCATCTGATAGGGCACATGCTTCTGTATCCATTGGCATAAGTTTCATATCCACATTTGCCGTTGTTCGTGAAATAGATACGAAAGAATAGAGGGCTTCTTATCGTAATGCTTACTTTTTCCCTTTGTCCACAGGTCAAGGGTACGCTTTTCCCGCAACGATAGCTGCCTATATTGGTGCACTAAAGGCCTGAAGATTGTCAAAATCTGGCAAACTTGGGGTCATTCGAGAGGGCACCTGTTTTTGCATCTATTGGTGTAAGTTTCATTTCAACAGTTTCTGTATTTAGGGAAATATACACAAATGAAGGCACTAAATCTTACCGTGCTGCTTTCTTTCCGTTTCCAAGCATGGATGGAGTACACTTTCCGTGCAAAGACAGCTGCATATATTGCAGCATAAAAGGCCTGAAAAGTGTCCAAATCTTGTAAACTTGGTGCCATCTGATAGGGCACATGCTGCTGTATCCTTTGGCATCAGTTTCATATCCACATTTGCCGTTGTTCGGGAAATACATATGAAAGAATATTGGGCTTCTTTTAGTAATGCTTATTTTTTCCCATTGTCCTTCAAATACATACAAAAGAATAGAAGGCACTAAATCTTACCCTACAGCTTTCTTTCCGTTTCCAATCATGGAGATAGTACCCTTTCTGCACAAAGACAGCTGCCTATATTGGAGCATAAAAGGCCGGACAAGTGTCCAAATCTCGCAAAATTGGTGCCATCTGATAGGGCACATGCTTCAGTATCCATTGGCATAACTTTCATATCCACATTTGCCGTTTTTCGTGAAATAGATACGAAAGAATAGAGGGCTTCTTATCGTAATGCTTACTTTTTCCCTTTGTCCACAGATCAAAGGTACGCTTTCCCCGCAACGATAGCTGCCTATATTGGTGCGCTAAAAGCCTGAAAATTATCGAAATCTGGCAAACGTGGGGTCATCCAAGAGGAAACATGTTCCTGCATCCATTGGTGTAAGTTTCATTTCAACAGTTTTTGTATTTAGGGAAATATACACGAAAGAAGGCACTAAATCTTACCCTACTGCTTTCTTTCCGTTTCCAATCATGGAGATTGTACCCTTTTCGCACAAAGACAGCTGCCTATATTGGAGCATAAAAGGCCGGACAAGTGTCCAAATTACGCAAATTTGGTGCCATCTGATAGGGCACATGCTGCTGTATCCATTGGCATAAGTTTCATATCCACATTTGCCGTTGTTCGTGAATAGATACAAAAGAATAGAGGGCTTCTTTTTGTAATGCTTACTTTTTTCCTTTGTCCACAGGTCAAGGGTACGCTTTCCTCGCAAAGATAGCTGCCTATATTGGTGCACTAAAAGCCTGAAAATTATCGAAATCTGGCAAACGTGGGGTCATCCAAGAGGAAACATGTTCCTGCATCCATTGGTGTAAGTTTCATTTCAACAGTTTCTGTTTTAAGGGAAATATACACGAAAGAAGGCACATAATCTTACCGTACTGCTTTCTTTCCGTTTCCAATCACGGAGACAGTACCATTTCTGCACAAAGACAGCTGCCTATATTGGAGCATAAAAGGCCTGAAAAGTGTCCAAATTTCGCAAATTTGGTGCCATCTGATAGGGCACATGCTTCTGTATCCATTGGCATAAGTTTCATATCCACATTTGCCGTTGTTCGTGAAATAGATGCAAAAGAATAGAGGGCTTCTTATAACTGCCTATATTGGTGCACTAAAGGCCTGAAGATTGTCGAAATCTGGCCAACTTTGGGTCATCCGAGAGGGCACATGTTTCTGCATCCATTGGTGTAAGTTTCATTTCAACAGTTTCTGTAATTAGGGAAATATACACAAAAGAAGGCACTTAATCTTATCGTACTGCTTTCTGTCCGTTTCCAATCATGGATAGAGTACCCTTTCCGCACGAAGACAGCTGCCCATATTGGAGCATAAAAGGACTGAAAAGTGTCCAAATCTCACAAAACTGGTGCCATCTGATAGGGCACATGCTCTTCTATCCATTGGCATAAGTTTCATATCCACATTTGCCGTTGTTCGTGAAATAGATACGAAAGAATAGAGGGCTTCTTATCGTAATGCTTACTTTTTCCCTTTGTCCACAGATCCAGGATACGCTTTCCCCGCAACAATAACTGCCTATATTGGTGCACTAAAGGCCTAAAAATTGTCGAAATCTGGCAAACGTGGGGTCATCCGAGAGGACACATGTTCCTGCATCCATTAGTGTGAGTTTCATTTCAACAGTTTCTGTATTTAGGGAAATATACACGAAAGAAGGCACTAAATCTGACAGTGCTGCTTTCTTTTCCGTTTCCTATCATGGATAGAGTACACTTTCTGCGCAAAGACAGCTGCCTATATTGGAGCATAAAAGGACTGAAAAGTGTCCAAATCTCGCAAACCTGGTGCCATCTGATAGGGCACATGCTCTTCTATCCATTGGCATAAGTTTCATATCTACATTTGCCGTTTTTCGGGAAATACATACGAAAGAATAGAGGGCTTCTTATCGTAATGCTTACTTTTCCCTTTGTCCACAGGTCAAGGGTACGCTTTCCCCGCAACGATAGCTGCCTATATTGGTGCACTAAAGGCCTAAAAATTGTCGAAATCTGGCAAACGTGGGGTCATCCGAGAGGGCACATGTTCCTGCATCCATTGGTGTGAGTTTCATTTCAACAGTTTCTGTATTTAGGTAAATATACACGAAAGAAGGCACTAAATCTTACCCTACTGCTTTCTTTCCGTTTCCAATCATGGAGATAGTACCCTTTCCGCACAAAGACAGCTGCCTATATTGGAGCATAAAAGGCCGGACAAGTGTCCAAATCTCGCAAATTTGGTGCCATCTGATAGGGCACATGCTTCTGTATCCATTGGCATAAGTTTCATATCCACATTTGCCGTTGTTCGTGAAATAGATACGAAAGAATAGAGGGCTTCTTATCGTAATGCTTACTTTTTCCCTTTGTCCACAGGTCAAGGGTACGCTTTTCCCGCAACGATAGCTGCCTATATTGGTGCACTAAAGGCCTGAAGATTGTCAAAATCTGGCAAACTTGGGGTCATTCGAGAGGGCACCTGTTTTTGCATCTATTGGTGTAAGTTTCATTTCAACAGTTTCTGTATTTAGGGAAATATACACAAATGAAGGCACTAAATCTTACCGTGCTGCTTTCTTTCCGTTTCCAAGCATGGATGGAGTACACTTTCCGTGCAAAGACAGCTGCATATATTGCAGCATAAAAGGCCTGAAAAGTGTCCAAATCTTGTAAACTTGGTGCCATCTGATAGGGCACATGCTGCTGTATCCTTTGGCATCAGTTTCATATCCACATTTGCCGTTGTTCGGGAAATACATATGAAAGAATATTGGGCTTCTTTTAGTAATGCTTATTTTTTCCCATTGTCCTTCAAATACATACAAAAGAATAGAAGGCACTAAATCTTACCCTACAGCTTTCTTTCCGTTTCCAATCATGGAGATAGTACCCTTTCTGCACAAAGACAGCTGCCTATATTGGAGCATAAAAGGCCGGACAAGTGTCCAAATCTCGCAAAATTGGTGCCATCTGATAGGGCACATGCTTCAGTATCCATTGGCATAACTTTCATATCCACATTTGCCGTTTTTCGTGAAATAGATACGAAAGAATAGAGGGCTTCTTATCGTAATGCTTACTTTTTCCCTTTGTCCACAGATCAAAGGTACGCTTTCCCCGCAACGATAGCTGCCTCTATTGGTGCGCTAAAAGCCTGAAAATTATCGAAATCTGGCAAACGTGGGGTCATCCAAGAGGAAACATGTTCCTGCATCCATTGGTGTAAGTTTCATTTCAACAGTTTTTGTATTTAGGGAAATATACACGAAAGAAGGCACTAAATCTTACCCTACTGCTTTCTTTCCGTTTCCAATCATGGAGATTGTACCCTTTTCGCACAAAGACAGCTGCCTATATTGGAGCATAAAAGGCCGGACAAGTGTCCAAATTACGCAAATTTGGTGCCATCTGATAGGGCACATGCTGCTGTATCCATTGGCATAAGTTTCATATCCACATTTGCCGTTGTTCGTGAATAGATACAAAAGAATAGAGGGCTTCTTTTTGTAATGCTTACTTTTTTCCTTTGTCCACAGGTCAAGGGTACGCTTTCCTCGCAAAGATAGCTGCCTATATTGGTGCACTAAAAGCCTGAAAATTATCGAAATCTGGCAAACGTGGGGTCATCCAAGAGGAAACATGTTCCTGCATCCATTGGTGTAAGTTTCATTTCAACAGTTTCTGTTTTAAGGGAAATATACACGAAAGAAGGCACATAATCTTACCGTACTGCTTTCTTTCCGTTTCCAATCACGGAGACAGTACCATTTCTGCACAAAGACAGCTGCCTATATTGGAGCATAAAAGGCCTGAAAAGTGTCCAAATTTCGCAAATTTGGTGCCATCTGATAGGGCACATGCTTCTGTATCCATTGGCATAAGTTTCATATCCACATTTGCCGTTGTTCGTGAAATAGATGCAAAAGAATAGAGGGCTTCTTTTAACTGCCTATATTGGTGCACTAAAGGCCTGAAGATTGTCGAAATCTGGCCAACTTTGGGTCATCCGAGAGGGCACATGTTTCTGCATCCATTGGTGTAAGTTTCATTTCAACAGTTTCTGTAATTAGGGAAATATACACAAAAGAAGGCACTTAATCTTATCGTACTGCTTTCTGTCCGTTTCCAATCATGGATAGAGTACCCTTTCCGCACGAAGACAGCTGCCCATATTGGAGCATAAAAGGACTGAAAAGTGTCCAAATCTCACAAAACTGGTGCCATCTGATAGGGCACATGCTCTTCTATCCATTGGCATAAGTTTCATATCCACATTTGCCGTTGTTCGTGAAATAGATACGAAAGAATAGAGGGCTTCTTATCGTAATGCTTACTTTTTCCCTTTGTCCACAGATCCAGGATACGCTTTCCCCGCAACGATAACTGCCTATATTGGTGCACTAAAGGCCTAAAAATTGTCGAAATCTGGCAAACGTGGGGTCATCCGAGAGGGCACATGTTCCTGCATCCATTAGTGTGAGTTTCATTTCAACAGTTTCTGTATTTAGGGAAATATACACGAAAGAAGGCACTAAATCTGACAGTGCTGCTTTCTTTTCCGTTTCCTATCATGGATAGAGTACACATTCTGCGCAAAGACAGCTGCCTATATTGGAGCATAAAAGGACTGAAAAGTGTCCAAATCTCGCAAACCTGGTGCCATCTGATAGGGCACATGCTCTTCTATCCATTGGCATAAGTTTCATATCTACATTTGCCGTTTTTAGGGAAATACATACGAAAGAATAGAGGGCTTCTTATCGTAATGCTTACTTTTTCCCTTTGTCCACAGGTCAAGGGTACGCTTTCCCCGCAACGATAGCTGCCTATATTGGTGCACTAAAGGCCTAAAAATTGTCGAAATCTGGCAAACGTGGGGTCATCCGAGAGGGCACATGTTCCTGCATCCATTGGTGTGAGTTTCATTTCAACAGTTTCTGTATTTAGGTAAATATACACGAAAGAAGGCACTAAATCTTACCCTACTGCTTTCTTTCCGTTTCCAATCATGGAGATAGTACCCTTTCCGTGCAAAGACAGCTGCATATATTGCAGCATAAAAGGCCTGAAAAGTGTCCAAATCTCGCAAACTTGGTGCCATCTGATAGGGCACATGCAGCTGTATCCTTTGGCATCAGTTTCATATCCACATTTGCCGTTGTTCGGGAAATACATATGAAAGAATATTGGGCTTCTTTTAGTAATGCTTATTTTTTCCCATTGTCCTTCAAATACATACAAAAGAATAGAAGGCACTAAATCTTACCCTACAGCTTTCTTTCCGTTTCCAATCATGGAGATAGTACCCTTTCTGCACAAAGACAGCTGCCTATATTGGAGCATAAAAGGCCGGACAAGTGTCCAAATCTCGCAAAATTGGTGCCATCTGATAGGGCACATGCTTCAGTATCCATTGGCATAACTTTCATATCCACATTTGCCGTTTTTCGTGAAATAGATACGAAAGAATAGAGGGCTTCTTATCGTAATGCTTACTTTTTCCCTTTGTCCACAGATCAAAGGTACGCTTTCCCCGCAACGATAGCTGCCTATATTGGTGCGCTAAAAGCCTGAAAATTATCGAAATCTGGCAAACGTGGGGTCATCCAAGAGGAAACATGTTCCTGCATCCATTGGTGTAAGTTTCATTTCAACAGTTTTTGTATTTAGGGAAATATACACGAAAGAAGGCACTAAATCTTACCCTACTGCTTTCTTTCCGTTTCCAATCATGGAGATTGTACCCTTTTCGCACAAAGACAGCTGCCTATATTGGAGCATAAAAGGCCGGACAAGTGTCCAAATTACGCAAATTTGGTGCCATCTGATAGGGCACATGCTGCTGTATCCATTGGCATAAGTTTCATATCCACATTTGCCGTTGTTCGTGAATAGATACAAAAGAATAGAGGGCTTCTTTTTGTAATGCTTACTTTTTTCCTTTGTCCACAGGTCAAGGGTACGCTTTCCTCGCAAAGATAGCTGCCTATATTGGTGCACTAAAAGCCTGAAAATTATCGAAATCTGGCAAACGTGGGGTCATCCAAGAGGAAACATGTTCCTGCATCCATTGGTGTAAGTTTCATTTCAACAGTTTCTGTTTTAAGGGAAATATACACGAAAGAAGGCACATAATCTTACCGTACTGCTTTCTTTCCGTTTCCAATCACGGAGACAGTACCATTTCTGCACAAAGACAGCTGCCTATATTGGAGCATAAAAGGCCTGAAAAGTGTCCAAATTTCGCAAATTTGGTGCCATCTGATAGGGCACATGCTTCTGTATCCATTGGCATAAGTTTCATATCCACATTTGCCGTTGTTCGTGAAATAGATGCAAAAGAATAGAGGGCTTCTTTTAACTGCCTATATTGGTGCACTAAAGGCCTGAAGATTGTCGAAATCTGGCCAACTTTGGGTCATCCGAGAGGGCACATGTTTCTGCATCCATTGGTGTAAGTTTCATTTCAACAGTTTCTGTAATTAGGGAAATATACACAAAAGAAGGCACTTAATCTTATCGTACTGCTTTCTGTCCGTTTCCAATCATGGATAGAGTACCCTTTCCGCACGAAGACAGCTGCCCATATTGGAGCATAAAAGGACTGAAAAGTGTCCAAATCTCACAAAACTGGTGCCATCTGATAGGGCACATGCTCTTCTATCCATTGGCATAAGTTTCATATCCACATTTGCCGTTGTTCGTGAAATAGATACGAAAGAATAGAGGGCTTCTTATCGTAATGCTTACTTTTTCCCTTTGTCCACAGATCCAGGATACGCTTTCCCCGCAACGATAACTGCCTATATTGGTGCACTAAAGGCCTAAAAATTGTCGAAATCTGGCAAACGTGGGGTCATCCGAGAGGGCACATGTTCCTGCATCCATTAGTGTGAGTTTCATTTCAACAGTTTCTGTATTTAGGGAAATATACACGAAAGAAGGCACTAAATCTGACAGTGCTGCTTTCTTTTCCGTTTCCTATCATGGATAGAGTACACATTCTGCGCAAAGACAGCTGCCTATATTGGAGCATAAAAGGACTGAAAAGTGTCCAAATCTCGCAAACCTGGTGCCATCTGATAGGGCACATGCTCTTCTATCCATTGGCATAAGTTTCATATCCACATTTGCCGTTTTTCGGGAAATACATACGAAAGAATAGAGGGCTTCTTATCGTAATGCTTACTTTTTCCCTTTGTCCACAGGTCAAGGGTACGCTTTCCCCGCAACGATAGCTGCCTATATTGGTGCACTAAAGGCCTAAAAATTGTCGAAATCTGGCAAACGTGGGGTCATCCGAGAGGGCACATGTTCCTGCATCCATTGGTGTGAGTTTCATTTCAACAGTTTCTGTATTTAGGTAAATATACACGAAAGAAGGCACTAAATCTTACCCTACTGCTTTCTTTCCGTTTCCAATCATGGAGATAGTACCCTTTCCGCACAAAGACAGCTGCCTATATTGGAGCATAAAAGGCCGGACAAGTGTCCAAATCTCGCAAATTTGGTGCCATCTGATAGGGCACATGCTTCTGTATCCATTGGCATAAGTTTCATATCCACATTTGCCGTTGTTCGTGAAATAGATACGAAAGAATAGAGGGCTTCTTATCGTAATGCTTACTTTTTCCCTTTGTCCACAGGTCAAGGGTACGCTTTTCCCGCAACGATAGCTGCCTATATTGGTGCACTAAAGGCCTGAAGATTGTCAAAATCTGGCAAACTTGGGGTCATTCGAGAGGGCACCTGTTTTTGCATCTATTGGTGTAAGTTTCATTTCAACAGTTTCTGTATTTAGGGAAATATACACGAATGAAGGCACTAAATCTTACCGTGCTGCTTTCTTTTCCGTTTCCAAGCATGGATGGAGTACACTTTCCGTGCAAAGACAGCTGCATATATTGCAGCATAAAAGGCCTGAAAAGTGTCCAAATCTCGCAAACTTGGTGCCATCTGATAGGGCACATGCAGCTGTATCCTTTGGCATCAGTTTCATATCCACATTTGCCGTTGTTCGGGAAATACATATGAAAGAATATTGGGCTTCTTTTAGTAATGCTTATTTTTTCCCATTGTCCTTCAAATACATACAAAAGAATAGAAGGCACTAAATCTTACCCTACAGCTTTCTTTCCGTTTCCAATCATGGAGATAGTACCCTTTCTGCACAAAGACAGCTGCCTATATTGGAGCATAAAAGGCCGGACAAGTGTCCAAATCTCGCAAAATTGGTGCCATCTGATAGGGCACATGCTTCAGTATCCATTGGCATAACTTTCATATCCACATTTGCCGTTTTTCGTGAAATAGATACGAAAGAATAGAGGGCTTCTTATCGTAATGCTTACTTTTTCCCTTTGTCCACAGATCAAAGGTACGCTTTCCCCGCAACGATAGCTGCCTATATTGGTGCGCTAAAAGCCTGAAAATTATCGAAATCTGGCAAACGTGGGGTCATCCAAGAGGAAACATGTTCCTGCATCCATTGGTGTAAGTTTCATTTCAACAGTTTTTGTATTTAGGGAAATATACACGAAAGAAGGCACTAAATCTTACCCTACTGCTTTCTTTCCGTTTCCAATCATGGAGATTGTACCCTTTTCGCACAAAGACAGCTGCCTATATTGGAGCATAAAAGGCCGGACAAGTGTCCAAATCTCGCAAACCTGGTTCCATCTGATAGGGCACATGCTTCAGTATCCATTGGCATAACTTTCATATCCACATTTGCCGTTTTTCGTGAAATAGATACGAAAGAATAGAGGGCTTCTTATCGTAATGCTTACTTTTTCCCTTTGTCCACAGATCCAGGGTATGCTTTCCCCGCAACGATAACTGCCTATATTGGTGCACTAAAGGCCTGAAGATTGTCGAAATTCTGGAAACTTGGGGTCATCCGAGAGGGCACATGTTCCTGCATCCATTGGTGTGAGTTTCATTTCAACAGTTTCTGTATTTAGGGAAATATACACGAAAGAAGGCACTAAATCTGACAGTGCTGCTTTCTTTTCCGTTTCCTATCATGGATAGAGTACACTTTCTGCGCAAAGACAGCTGCCTATATTGGAGCATAAAAGGACTGAAAAGTGTCCAAATCTCGCAAACATGGTGCCATCTGATAGGGCACATGCTCTTCTATCCATTGGCATTAGTTTCATATCTACATTTGCCGTTTTTCGGGAAATACATACGAAAGAATAGAGGGCTTCTTATCGTAATGCTTACTTTTTCCCTTTGTCCACAGGTCAAGGGTACGCTTTCCCCGCAACGATAGCTGGCTATATTGGTGCACTAAAGGCCTAAACATTGTCGAAATCTGGCAAACGTGGGGTCATCCGAGAGGGCACATGTTCCTGCATCCATTGGTGTGGGTTTCATTTCAACAGTTTCTGTATTTAGGTAAATATACACGAAAGAAGGCACTAAATCTTACCCTACTGCTTTCTTTCCGTTTCCAATCATGGAGATAGTACCCTTTCCGCACAAAGACAGCTGCCTATATTGGAGCATAAAAGGCCTGAAAAGTGTCCAAATCTCGCAAACTTGGTGCCATCTGATAGGGCACATGCTTCTTTATCCAGTGGCATAAGTTTCATATCCAAAATTGCCGTTGCTGGGGAAATAGATACGAAAGAATAGAGGGCTTCTTATCGTAATGCTTACTTTTTCCCTTTGTCCACAGGTCTAGGGTACGCTTTCCTCTCAAAGATAGCTGCCTATATTGGTGCACTAAAAGCCTGAAAATTATCGAAATGTGGAAAATTTGGGGTCATCCAAGAGGGAACATGTTCCTGCATCCATTGGTGTAAGTTTCATTTCAACAGTTTCTGTATTTAGGGAAATATACACAAAAGAAGGCACTAAATCTTATCGTACTGCTTTCTTTTCGTTTCCAATCATGGAGATTGTACCCTTTTCGCACAAAGACAGCTGCCTATATTGGAGCATAAAAGGCCGGACAAGTGTCCAAATCTCGCAAACCTGGTTCCATCTGATAGGGCACATGCTTCAGTATCCATTGGCATAACTTTCATATCCACATTTGCCGTTTTTCGTGAAATAGATACGAAAGAATAGAGGGCTTCTTATCGTAATGCTTACTTTTTCCCTTTGTCCACAGATCCAGGGTATGCTTTCCCCGCAACGATAACTGCCTATATTGGTGCACTAAAGGCCTGAAGATTGTCGAAATTCTGGAAACTTGGGGTCATCCGAGAGGGCACATGTTCCTGCATCCATTGGTGTGAGTTTCATTTCAACAGTTTCTGTATTTAGGGAAATATACACGAAAGAAGGCACTAAATCTGACAGTGCTGCTTTCTTTTCCGTTTCCTATCATGGATAGAGTACACTTTCTGCGCAAAGACAGCTGCCTATATTGGAGCATAAAAGGCCTGAAAAGTGTCCAAATCTCGCAAACCTGGTGCCATCTGATAGGGCACATGCTCTTCTATCCGTTGGCATAAGTTTCATATCCACATTTGCCGTTTTTCGGGAAATACATACGAAAGAATAGAGGGCTTCTTATCGTAATGCTTACTTTTTCCCTTTGTCCACAGGTCAAGGGTACGCTTTCCCCGCAACGATAGCTGCCTATATTGGTGCACTAAAGGCCTGAAGATTGTCGAAATCTGGCAAACGTGGGGTCATCCGAGAGGGCACATGTTCTTGCATCCATTGGTGTGAGTTTCATTTCAACAGTTTCTGTATTTAGGTAAATATACACGAAAGAAGGCACTAAATCTTACCCTACTGCTTTCTTTCCGTTTCCAATCATGGAGATAGTACCCTTTCCGCACAAAGACAGCTGCCTATATTGGAGCATAAAAGGCCGGACAAGTGTCCAAATCTCGCAAATTTGGTGCCATCTGATAGGGCACATGCTTCTGTATCCATTGGCATAAGTTTCATATCCACATTTGCCGTTGTTCGTGAAATAGATACGAAAGAATAGAGGGCTTCTTATCGTAATGCTTACTTTTTCCCTTTGTCCACAGGTCAAGGGTACGCTTTTCCCGCAACGATAGCTGCCTATATTGGTGCACTAAAGGCCTGAAGATTGTCAAAATCTGGCAAACTTGGGGTCATTCGAGAGGGCACCTGTTTTTGCATCTATTGGTGTGAGTTTCATTTCAACAGTTTCTGTATTTAGGGAAATATACACGAATGAAGGCACTAAATCTTACCGTGCTGCTTTCTTTTCCGTTTCCAAGCATGGATGGAGTACACTTTCCGTGCAAAGACAGCTGCATATATTGCAGCATAAAAGGCCTGAAAAGTGTCCAAATCTCGCAAACTTGGTGCCATCTGATAGGGCACATGCTGCTGTATCCTTTGGCATCAGTTTCATATCCACATTTGCCGTTGTTCGGGAAATACATATGAAAGAATATTGGGCTTCTTTTAGTAATGCTTATTTTTTCCCATTGTCCTTCAAATACATACAAAAGAATAGAAGGCACTAAATCTTACCCTACAGCTTTCTTTCCGTTTCCAATCATGGAGATAGTACCCTTTTCGCACAAAGACAGCTGCCTATATTGGAGCATAAAAGGCCGGACAAGTGTCCAAATCTCGCAAACCTGGTTCCATCTGATAGGGCACATGCTTCAGTATCCATTGGCATAACTTTCATATCCACATTTGCCGTTTTTCGTGAAATAGATACGAAAGAATAGAGGGCTTCTTATCGTAATGCTTACTTTTTCCCTTTGTCCACAGATCCAGGGTATGCTTTCCCCGCAACGATAACTGCCTATATTGGTGCACTAAAGGCCTGAAGATTGTCGAAATTCTGGAAACTTGGGGTCATCCGAGAGGGCACATGTTCCTGCATCCATTGGTGTAAGTTTCATTTCAACAGTTTCTGTATTTAGGGAAATATACACGAAAGGAGGCACTAAATCTTACCGTACTGCTTTCTTTCCGTTTCCAATCATGGAGATAGTACCCTTTCCGCACAAAGACAGCTGCCTATATTGGAGCATAAAAGGCCTAAAAAGTGTCCAAATCTCGCAAATTTGGTGCCATCTGATAGGGCACATGCTTCTGTATCCATTGGCATAAGTTTCATATCCACATTTGCCGTTTTTCGGAAAATACATACAAAAGAATAGAGGGCTTCTTATCGTAATGCTTACTTTTTCACTTTGTCCACAGATCAAAGGTACGCTTTCCCCGCAACGATAGCTGCCTATATTGGTGCACTAAAGGCCTAAAAATTGTCGAAATCTTGCAAACTTGGGGTCATCCGAGAGGGCACATGTTCCTGCATCCATTGGTGTAAGTTTCATTTCAACAGTTTCTGTATTTAGGGAAATATACACGAAAGAAGGCACTTAATCTTATCGTACTGCTTTCTTTCCGTTTCCAATCATGGATAGAGAACCCTTTCTGCACAAAGACAGCTGCCTATATTGGAGCATAAAAGGCCTGAAAAGTGTCCAAATCACGCAAATTTGGTGCCATCTGATAGGGCACATGCTGCTGTATCCATTGGCATAAGTTTCATATCCACATTTGCCGTTGTTCGTGAATAGATACAAAAGAATAGAGGGCTTCTTTTTGTAATGCTTACTTTTTCCCTTTGTACACAGATCCAGAGTACGCTTTCCCCGCAACGCTAACTGCCTATATTGGTGCACTAAAGGCATGAAAATTGTCGAAATTTGGCAAACGTAGGGTCATCCGAGAGGGCACATGTTCCTGCATCCATTGGTGTAAGTTTCATTTCAACAGTTTCTGTATTTAGGGAAATATACACGAAAGAAGGCACTAAATCTTACCGTACTGCTTTCTTTCCGTTTCCAATCATGGAGATAGTACCCTTTCCGCACAAAGACAGCTGCCTATATTGGAGCATAAAAGGCCAGACAAGTGTCCAAATCTCGCAAATTTGGTGCCATCTGATAGGGCACATGCTTCTGTATCCGTTGGCATAAGTTTCATATCCACATTTGCCGTTGTTCGTGAAATAGATACGAAAGAAGAGAGGGCTTCTTATCCCAATGCTTACTTTTTCCCTTTGTCCACAGATCCAGAGTACGCTTTCCCCGCAACGATAACTGCCTATATTGGTGCACTAAAGGCCTGAAAATTGTCGAAATCTGGCAACCGTGGGGTCATCCGAGAGGGCACATGTTCCTGCATCCATTGGTG
>NC_141781.1:13034200-13073110 GCF_054643075.1 Acanthaster planci | reverse complement strand
GCATAAAAGGACTGAAAAGTGTCCAAATCTCACAAAACTGGTGCCATCTGATAGGGCACATGCTCTTCTATCCATTGGCATAAGTTTCATATCCACATTTGCCGTTTTTGGGAAATAGATACAAAAGAATAGAGGGCTTTCTTTTTGTAATGCTTACTTTTTCCCTTTGTCCACAGGTCAAGGGTACGCTTTCCTCGCAAAGATAGCTGCCTATAGTGGTGCACTAAAAGCTTGAAAATTATCGAAATCTGGCAAACATGGGGTCATCCAAGAGGAAACATGTTCCTGCATCCATTGGCGTAAGTTTCATTTCAACAGTTTCTGTATTTAGGGAAATATACACGAAAGAAGGCACTAAATCTTACCCTACTGCTTTCTTTCCGTTTCCAATCATGGAGACAGTACCCTTTCTGCACAAAGACAGCTGCCTATATTGGAGCATAAGAGGCCTGAAAAGTGTCCAAATCTCGCAAACCTGGTGTCATCTGATAGGGCACATGCTTCTGTATCCATTGGCATAAGTTTCATATCCACATTTACCGTTGTTCGTGAAATAGATACGAAAGAATAGAGGGCTTCTTATCGTAATGCTTACTTTTTTCCCTTTGTCCACAGATCCAGGATACTCTTTCCCCGCAACGATAACTGACTATATTGGTGCACTAAAGGCCTAAAAATTATCGAAATCTGGCAAACGTGGGGTCATCCGAGAGGGCACATGTTCCTGCATCCATTAGTGTGAGTTTCATTTCAACAGTTTCTGTATTTAGGGAAATATACACGAAAGAAGGCACTAAATCTGACAGTGCTGCTTTCTTTTCCGTTTCCTATCATGGATAGAGTACACTTTCTGCGCAAAGACAGCTGCCTATATTGGAGCATAAAAGGACTGAAAAGTGTCCAAATCTCGCAAACCTGGTGCCATCTGATAGGGCACATGCTCTTCTATCCATTGGCATAAGTTTCATATCCACATTTGCCGTTTTTCGGTAAATACATACGAAAGAATAGAGGGCTTCTTATCGTAATGCTTACTTTTTCCCTTTGTCCACAGGTCAAGGGTACGCTTTCCCCGCAACGATAGCTGCCTATATTGGTGCACTAAAGGCCTGAAGATTGTCGAAATCTGGCCAACTTTGGGTCATCCGAGAGGGCACATGTTCCTGCATCCATTGGTGTAAGTTTCATTTCAACAGTTTCTGTATTTAGGGAAATATACACAAAAGAAGGCACTTAATCTTATCGTACTGCTTTCTTTTCCGTTTCCAATCATGGACAGAGTACCCTTTCCGCACGAAGACAGCTGCCTATATTGGAGCATAAAAGGCCTGAAAAGTGTCCAAAATCTCGCAAACTTGGTGCCCTCTGATAGGGCACATGCTTCTGTATCCAGTGGCATAAGTTTCATATCCACATTTACCGTTGTTCGTGAAATAGATACAAAGAAGAGAGGGCTTCTTATCGTAATGCTTACTTTTTCCCTTTGTCCACAGATCAAGGGTACGCTTTCCCCGCAACGATAACTTCCTATATTGGTGCACTAAAGGCCTAAAAATTGTCGAAATCTGGCAAACGTGGGGTCATCCGAGAGGGCACATGTTCCTGCATCCATTGGTGTGAGTTTCATTTCAACAGTTTCTGTATTTAGGGAAATATACACGAAAGAAGGCACTAAATCTTACCGTACTGCTTTCTTTCCGTTTCCAATCATGGATAGAGTACCCTTTCCGCACGAAGACAGCTGCCCATATTGGAGCATAAAAGGACTGAAAAGTGTCCAAATCTCACAAAACTGGTGCCATCTGATAGGGCACATGCTCTTCTATCCATTGGCATAAGTTTCATATCCACATTTGCCGTTTTTGGGAAATAGATACAAAAGAATAGAGGGCTTTCTTTTTGTAATGCTTACTTTTTCCCTTTGTCCACAGGTCAAGGGTACGCTTTCCTCGCAAAGATAGCTGCCTATAGTGGTGCACTAAAAGCTTGAAAATTATCGAAATCTGGCAAACATGGGGTCATCCAAGAGGAAACATGTTCCTGCATCCATTGGCGTAAGTTTCATTTCAACAGTTTCTGTATTTAGGGAAATATACACGAAAGAAGGCACTAAATCTTACCGTACTGCTTTCTTTCCGTTTCCAATCATGGAGACAGTACCCTTTCTGCACAAAGACAGCTGCCTATATTGGAGCATAAGAGGCCTGAAAAGTGTCCAAATCTCGCAAACCTGGTGTCATCTGATAGGGCACATGCTTCTGTATCCATTGGCATAAGTTTCATATCCACATTTGCCGTTGTTCGTGAAATAGATACAAAAGAATAGAGGGCCTATTTTTGTAATGCTTACTTTTTCCCTTTGTCCACAGATCAATGGTACGCTTTCCCCCTCAATGATAACTGCCTATATTGGTGCACTAAAGGCCTAAAAATTGTCGAAATCTGGCAAACGTGGGGTCATCCGAGAGGGCACATGTTCCTGCATCCATTGGTGTGAGTTTTATTTCAACAGTTTCTGTATTTAGGGAAATATACACGAAAGAAGGCACTAAATCTGACAGTGCTGCTTTCTTTTCCGTTTCCTATCATGGATAGAGTACACTTTCTGCGCAAAGACAGCTGCCTATATTGGAGCATAAAAGGACTGAAAAGTGTCCAAATCTCGCAAACCTGGTGCCATCTGATAGGGTACATGCTCTTCTATCCATTGGCATAAGTTTCATATCCACATTTGCCGTTTTTCGGGAAATACATACGAAAGAATAGAGGGCTTCTTATCGTAATGCTTACTTTTTCCCTTTGTCCACAGGTCAAGGGTACGCTTTCCCCGCAACGATAGCTGCCTATATTGGTGCACTAAAGGCCTGAAGATTGTCGAAATCTGGCCAACTTTGGGTCATCCCAGAGGGCACATGTTCCTGCATCCATTGGTGTAAGTTTCATTTCAACAGTTTCTGTATTTAGGGAAATATACACAAAAGAAGGCACTTAATCTTATCGTACTGCTTTCTTTTCCGTTTCCAAGCATGGAGATAGTACCCTTTCCGCACGAAAACAGCTGCCTATATTGGAGCATAAAAGGCCTGAAAAATGTCCAAATCTCGCAAACTTGGTGCCATCTGATAGGGCACATGCTGCTGTATCCTTTGGCATCAGTTTCATATCCACATTTGCCGTTGTTCGGGAAATACATATGAAAGAATATTGGGCTTCTTTTAGTAATGCTTATTTTTCCCATTGTCCTTCAAATACTTACAAAAGAATAGAAGGCACTAAATCTTACCCTACTGCTTTCTTTCCGTTTCCAATCATGGAGATAGTACCCTTTCCGCACAAAGACAGCTGCCTATATTGGAGCATAAAAGGCCTGAAAAGTGTCCAAATCTCGCAAAATTGGTGCCATCTGATAGGGCACATGCTTCAGTATCCATTGGCATAACTTTCATATCCACATTTGCCGTTTTTCGTGAAATAGATACGAAAGAATAGAGGGCTTCTTATCGTAATGCTTACTTTTTCCCTTTGTCCACAGATCAAAGGTACGCTTTCCCCGCAACGATAGCTGCCTATATTGGTGCGCTAAAAGCCTGAAAATTATCGAAATCTGGCAAACGTGGGGTCATCCAAGAGGAAACATGTTCCTGCATCCATTGGTGTAAGTTTCATTTCAACAGTTTCTGTTTTTAGGGAAATATACACGAAAGAAGGCACTAAATCCTACCCTACTGCTTTCTTTCCGTTTCCAATCATGGAGATAGTACCCTTTCCACACAAAGACAGCTGCCTATATTGGAGCATAAAAGGCCGGACAAGTGTCCAAATCTCGCAAATTTGGTGCCATCTGATAGGGCACATGCTTCAGTATCCATTGGCATAACTTTCATATCCACATTTGCCGTTTTTCGTGAAATAGATACGAAAGAATAGAGGGCTTCTTATCGTAATGCTTACTTTTTCCCTTTGTCCACAGATCCAGGGTATGCTTTCCCCGCAACGATAATTGCCTATATTGGTGCACTAAAGGCCTGAGAATTGTCGAAATCTGGCCAACTTTGGGTCATCCGAGAGGGCACATGTTTCTGCATCCATTGGTGTAAGTTTCATTTCAACAGTTTCTGTATTTAGGGAAATATACACAAAAGAAGGCACTTAATCTTATCGGACTGCTTTCTTCCCGTTTCCAATCATGGAGATAGTACCCTTTCCGCACAAAGACAGCTGCCTATATTGGAGCATAAAAGGCCGGACAAGTGTCCAAATCTCGCAAATTTGGTGCCATCTAATAGGGCACATGCTTCAGTATCCATTGGCATAAGTTTCCTATCCACATTTGCCGTTGTTCGTAAATAGATACGAAAGAATAGAGGGCTTCTTTTTGTAATGCTTACTTTTTCCCTTTGTCCACAGATCAAAGGTACGCTTTCCCCGCAACGATAGCTGCCTATATTGGTGCGCTAAAAGCCTGAAAATTATCGAAATCTGGCAAACGTGGGGTCATTCGAGAGGGCACCTGTTCTTGCATCTATTGGTGTAAGTTTCATTTAAACAGTTTCTGTATTTAGGGAAATATACACGAATGAAGGCACTAAATCTTACCGTGCTGCTTTTTTTCCGTTTCCAAGCATGGATGGAGTACACTTTCCGTGCAAAGACAGCTGCATATATTGCAGCATAAAAGGCCTGAAAAGTGTCCAAATCTCGCAAACTTGGTGCCATCTGATAGGGCACATGCTGCTGTATCCTTTGGCATCAGTTTCATATCCACATTTGCCGTTGTTCGGGAAATACATATGAAAAATATTGGGCTTCTTTTAGTAATTCTTATTTTTCCCATTGTCCTTCAAATACTTACAAAAGAATAGAAGGCACTAAATCTTACCCTACTGCTTTCTTTCCGTTTCCTATCATGGAGATAGTACCCTTTCCGCACAAAGACAGCTGCCTATATTGGAGCATAAAAGGCCTGAAAAGTGTCCAAATCTCGCAAAATTGGTGCCATCTGATAGGGCACATGCTTCAGTATCCATTGGCATAACTTTCATATCCACATTTGCCGTTTTTCGTGAAATAGATACGAAAGAATAGAGGGCTTCTTATCGTAATGCTTACTTTTTCCCTTTGTCCACAGATCAAAGGTACGCTTTCCCCGCAACGATAGCTGCCTATATTGGTGCGCTAAAAGCCTGAAAATTATCGAAATCTGGCAAACGTGGGGTCATCCAAGAGGAAACATGTTCCTGCATCCATTGGTGTAAGTTTCATTTCAACAGTTTCTGTTTTTAGGGAAATATACACGAAAGAAGGCACTAAATCCTACCCTACTGCTTTCTTTCCGTTTCCAATCATGGAGATAGTACCCTTCCGCACAAAGACAGCTGCCTATATTGGAGCATAAAAGGCCGGACAAGTGTCCAAATCTCGCAAATTTGGTGCCATCTGATAGGGCACATGCTTCAGTATCTATTGGCATAACTTTCATATCCACATTTGCCGTTTTTCGTGAAATAGATACGAAAGAATAGAGGGCTTCTTATCGTAATGCTTACTTTTCCCCTTTGTCCACAGATCAAAGGTACGCTTTCCCCGCAACGATAGCTGCCTATATTGGTGCACTAAAGGCCTGAGAATTGTCGAAATCTGGCCAACTTTGGGTCATCCGAGAGGGCACATGTTTCTGCATCCATTGGTGTAAGTTTCATTTCAACAGTTTCTGTATTTAGGGAAATATACACAAAAGAAGGCACTTAATCTTATCGGACTGCTTTCTTCCCGTTTCCAATCATGGAGATAGTACCCTTTCCGCACAAAGACAGCTGCCTATATTGGAGCATAAAAGGCCGGACAAGTGTCCAAATCTCGCAAATTTGGTGCCATCTAATAGGGCACATGCTTCAGTATCCATTGGCATAAGTTTCCTATCCACATTTGCCGTTGTTCGTAAATAGATACGAAAGAATAGAGGGCTTCTTTTTGTAATGCTTACTTTTTCCCTTTGTCCACAGATCAAAGGTACGCTTTCCCCGCAACGATAGCTGCCTATATTGGTGCACTAAAGGCCTAAAAATTGTCGAAATCTAGCAAACTTGGGGTCATTCGAGAGGGCACCTGTTCTTGCATCCATTGGTGTAAGTTTCATTTAAACAGTTTCTGTATTTAGGGAAATATACACGAATGAAGGCACTAAATCTTATCGTACTGCTTTCTTTTCCGTTTCCAAGCATGGATAGAGTACACTTTCCGCGCAAAGACAGCTGCATATATTGGAGCATAAAAGGCCTGAAAAGTGTCCAAATCTCGCAAATTTGGTGCCATCTGATAGGGTACATGCTTTTGTATCCATTGGCATAAGTTTCATATCCACATTTGCCGTTGTTCGTGAAATAGATACAAAAGAATAGAGGGCTTCTTTTTGTAATGCTTACTTTTTCCCTTTGTCCACAGGTCAAGGGTACGCTTTCCTCGCAAAGATAGCTGCCTATATTGGTGCACTAAAAGCCTGAAAATTATCGAAATCTGGCAAACGTGGGGTCATCCAAGAGGAAACATGTTCCTGCATCCATTGGTGTAAGTTTCATTTCAACAGTTTCTGTTTTTAGGGAAATATACACAAAAGAAGGCACTAAATCTTTCCGTACTGCTTTCTTTCCGTTTCCAATCATGGATAGAGTACCCTTTCTGCGCAAAGACAGCTGCTTATATTGGAGCATAAAAGGCCTGAAAAGTGTCCAAATCTCGCAAACCTGGTGCCATCTGATAGGGTACATGCTCTTCTATCCATTGGCATAACGTTCATATCCACATTGGCCTTTTCCGGGAAATACATACGAAAGAATAGAGGGCTTCTTATCGTAATGCTTACTTTTTCCCTTTGTCCACAGGTCAAGGGTACGCTTTCCCCGCAACGATAACTGCCTATATTGGTGCACTAAAGGCCTGAAGATTGTCGAAATCTGGCCAACTTTGGGTCATCCGAGAGGGCACATGTTCCTGCATCCATTGGTGTAAGTTTCATTTCAACAGCTTCTGTATTTAGGGAAATATACACGAAAGAAGGAACTAAACCTTATCGTACTGCTTTCTTTCCGTTTCCAATCATGGAGAGAGTACGCTTTCCGCACGAAAACAGCTGCCTATATTGGAGCATAAAAGGCCTAAAAAGTGTCCAAATCTCGCAAACTTGGTGCCATCTGATAGGGCACATGCTTTTCTATCCATTGGCATAAGTTTCATATCCACATTTGCCGTTTTTCTTGGAAATAGATACAAAAGAATAGAGGGCTTCTTTTTGTAATGCTTACTTTTTCCCTTTGTCCACAGGTCAAGGGTACGCTTTCCTCGCAAAGATAGCTGCCTATATTGGTGCACTAAAAGCCTGAAAATTATCGAAATCTGGCAAACGTGGGGTCATCCAAGAGGAAACATGTTCCTGCATCCATTGGTGTAAGTTTCATTTCAACAGTTTCTGTATTTAGGGAAATATACACGAAAGAAGGCACTAAATCTTACCGTACTGCTTTCTTTCCGTTTCCAATCATGGATAGAGTACCCTTTCCGCACGAAGACAGCTGCCTATATTGGAGCATAAAAGGACTAAAAAGTGTCGAAATCTCGCAAAACTGGTGCCATCTGATAGGGCACATGCTCTTCTATCCATTGGCATAAGTTTCATATCCACATTTGCCGTTTTTCGGAAAAATACATACAAAAGAATAGAGGGCTTCTTATCGTTATGCTTACTTTTTCACTTTGTCCACAGATCAAAGGTACGCTTTCCCCGCAACGAAAGCTGCCTATATTGGTGCACTTAAGGCCTGAAGATTGTCGAAATTCTGGAAACTTAGGGTCATCCGAGAGGGCACATGTTCCTGCATCCATTGGTGTAAGTTTCATTTACATTTTCTGTATTTAGGGAAATATACACGAAAGAAGGCACTTAATCTTATCGTACTGCTTTCTTTCCGTTTCCAATCATGGATAGAGAACCCTTCCTGCACAAAGACAGCTGCCTATATTGGAGCATAAAAGGCCTGAAAAGTGTCCAAATCACGCAAATTTGGTGCCCTCTGATAGGGCACATGCTGCTGTATCCATTGGCATAAGTTTCATATCCACATTTGCCGTTGTTCGTGAATAGATACAAAAGAATAGAGGGCTTCTTTTTGTAATGCTTACTTTTTCCCTTTGTCCACAGATCCAGAGTATGCTTTACCCGCAACGATAACTGCCTATATTGGTGCACTAAAAGCCTGAAAATTATCGAAATCTGGCAAACGTGGGGTCATCCAAGAGGAAACATGTTCCTGCATCCATTGGTGTAAGTTTCATTTCAACAGTTTCTGTATTTAGGGAAATATACACGAAAGAAGGCACTAAATCTTATCGTACTGCTTTCTTCCGTTTCCAATCATGGACAGAGTACCCTTTCTGCACGAAGACAGCTGTCTATATTGGAGCATAAAAGGCCTGAAAAGTGTCCAAAATCTCGCAAACCTGGTGCCATCTGATAGGGCACATGCTTCTGTATCCAGTGGCATAAGTTTCATATCCACATTTACCGTTGTTCGTGAAATAGATACAAAGAAGAGAGGGCTTCTTATCGTAATGCTTACTTTTTCCCTTTGTCCACAGATCAAGGGTACGCTTTCCCCGCAACGATAACTGCCTATATTGGTGCACTAAAGGCCTAAAAATTGTCGAAATCTGGCAAACGTGGGGTCATCCGAGAGGGCACATGTTCCTGCATCCATTGGTGTGAGTTTCATTTCAACAGTTTCTGTATTTAGGGAAATATACACGAAAGAAGGCACTAAATCTGACAGTACTGCTTTCTTTCCGTTTCCTATCATGGATAGAGTACACTTTCTGCGCAAAGACAGCTGCCTATATTGGAGCATAAAAGGCCTGAAAAGTGTCCAAATCTCGCAAACCTGGTTCCATCTGATAGGGTACAAGCTCTTCTATACATTGGCATAAGTTTCATATCCACATTTGCCGTTTTTCGGCAAATACATACGAAAGGAATAGAGGGCTTCTTATCGTAATGCTTACTTTTTCCCTTTGTCCACAGGTCAAGGGTACGCTTTCCCCGCAACGATAGCTGCATATATTGGTGCACTAAAGGCCTGAAGATTGTCGAAATTCTGGAAACTTGGGGTCATCCGAGAGGGCACATGTTCCTGCATCCATTGGTGTAAGTTTCATTTCAACAGTTTCTGTATTTAGGGAAATATACACGAAAGAAGGCACTAAATCTTACCCTACTGCTTTCTTTCCGTTTCCAATCATGGAGACAGTACCCTTTCCGCACAAAGACAGCTGCCTATATTGGAGCATAAAAGGCCGGACAAGTGTCCAAATCTCGCAAATTTGGTGCCATCTGATAGGGCACATGCTTCTGTATCCATTGGCATAAGTTTCATATCCACATTTGCCGTTGTTCGTGAAATAGATACGAAAGAATAGAGGGCTTCTTATCGTAATGCTTACTTTTTCCCTTTGTCCACAGGTCAAGGGTACGCTTTCCCCGCAACGATAGCTGCCTATATTGGTGCACTAAAGGCCTGAAGATTGTCAAAATCTGGCAAACTTGGGGTCATTCGAGAGGGCACCTGTTTTTGCATCTATTGGTGTAAGTTTCATTTCAACAGTTTCTGTATTTAGGGAAATATACACGAATGAAGGCACTAAATCTTACCGTGCTGCTTTCTTTTCCGTTTCCAAGCATGGATGGAGTACACTTTCCGTGCAAAGACAGCTGCCTATATTGGAGCATAAAAGGCCTGAAAAGTGTCCAAATCTCGCAAACCTGGTGCCATCTGATAGGACACCTGCTCTTCTATCCATTGGCATAAGTTTCATATCCACATTTGCCGTTTTTCGGAAAATACATACAAAAGAATAGAGGGCTTCTTATCGTAATGCTTACTTTTTCACTTTGTCCACAGATCAAAGGTACGCTTTCCCCGCAACGATAGCTGCCTATATTGGTGCACTAAAGGCCTAAAAATTGTCGAAATCTTGCAAACTTGGGGTCATCCGAGAGGGCACATGTTCCTGCATCCATTGGTGTAAGTTTCATTTCAACAGTTTCTGTATTTAGGGAAATATACACGAAAGAAGGCACTTAATCTTATCGTACTGCTTTCTTTTCCGTTTCCAATCATGGATAGAGAACCCTTTCTGCACAAAGACAGCTGCCTATATTGGAGCATAAAAGGCCGGACAAGTGTCCAAATTACGCAAATTTGGTGCCATCTGATAGGGCACATGCTGCTGTATCCATTGGCATAAGTTTCATATCCACATTTGCCGTTGTTCGTGAATAGATACAAAAGAATAGAGGGCTTCTTTTTGTAATGCTTACTTTTTCCCTTTGTCCACAGGTCAAGGGTACGCTTTCCTCGCAAAGATAGCTGCCTATATTGGTGTACTAAAAGCCTGAAAATTATCGAAATCTGGCAAACGTGGGGTCATCCAAGAGGAAACATGTTCCTGCATCCATTGGTGTAAGTTTCATTTCAACAGTTTCTGTTTTAAGGGAAATATACACGAAAGAAGGCACATAATCTTACCGTACTGCTTTCTTTCCGTTTCCAATCACGGAGACAGTACCATTTCTGCACAAAGACAGCTGCCTATATTGGAGCATAAAAGGCCTGAAAAGTGTCCAAATCTCGCAAATTTGGTGCCATCTGATAGGGCACATGCTTCTGTATCCATTGGCATAAGTTTCATATCCACATTTGCCGTTGTTCGTGAAATAGATGCAAAAGAATAGAGGGCTTCTTATAACTGCCTATATTGGTGCACTAAAGGCCTGAAGATTGTCGAAATCTGGCCAACTTTGGGTCATCCGAGAGGGCACATGTTTCTGCATCCATTGGTGTAAGTTTCATTTCAACAGTTTCTGTAATTAGGGAAATATACACAAAAGAAGGCACTTAATCTTATCGTACTGCTTTCTGTCCGTTTCCAATCATGGATAGAGTACCCTTTCCGCACGAAGACAGCTGCCCATATTGGAGCATAAAAGGACTGAAAAGTGTCCAAATCTCACAAAACTGGTGCCATCTGATAGGGCACATGCTCTTCTATCCATTGGCATAAGTTTCATATCCACATTTGCCGTTGTTCGTGAAATAGATACGAAAGAATAGAGGGCTTCTTATCGTAATGCTTACTTTTTCCCTTTGTCCACAGATCCAGGATACGCTTTCCCCGCAACGATAACTGCCTATATTGGTGCACTAAAGGCCTAAAAAATGTCGAAATCTTGCAAACGTGGGGTCATCCGAGAGGGCACATGTTCCTGCATCCATTGGTGTAAGTTTCATTTCAACAGTTTCTGTATTTAGGGAAATATACACGAAAGAAGGCACTAAATCTTACCGTACTGCTTTCTTTCCGTTTCCAATCATGGATAGAGTACACTTTCTGCGCAAAGACAGCTGCCTATATTGGAGCATAAAAGGCCTGAAAAGTTTCCAAATCTCGCAAACCTGGTGCCATCTGATAGGACACCTGCTCTTCTATCCATTAGCATAAGTTTCATATCCACATTTGCCGTTTTTCGGAAAATACATACAAAAGAATAGAGGGCTTCTTATCGTAATGCTTACTTTTTCCCTTTGTCCACAGATCAAACGTACGCTTTCCCCGCAACGATAGCTTCCTATATTGGTGCACTAAAAGCCTGAAAATTATCGAAATCTGACAAACGTGGGGTCATCCAAGAGGAAACATGTTCCTGCATCCATTGGTGTAAGTTTCATTTCAACAGTTTCTGTTTTTAGGGAAATATACACGAAAGAAGGCACTAAATCTTACCGTACTGCTTTCTTTCCGTTTCCAATCACGGAGACAGTACACTTTCTGCGCAAAGACAGCTGCCTATATTGGAGCATAAAAGGCATGAAAAGTGTCCAAATCTCGCAAATTTCGTGCCATCTGATAGGGTACATGCTTTTGTATCCATTGGCATAAGTTTCATATCCACATTTGCCGTTGTTCGTGAAATAGATGCAAAAGAAAAGAGGGCTTCTTATCGTAATGCTTACTTTTTCCCTTTGTCCACAGATCAATGGTACGCTTTCCCCGCAACGATAACTGCCTATATTGGTGCACTAAAGGCCTAAAAATTGTCGAAATCTGGCAAACGTGGGGTCATCCGAGAGGGCACATGTTCCTGCATCCATTGGTGTAAGTTTCATTTCAACAGTTTCTGTATTTAGGGAAATATACACGAAAGAAGGCACTAAATCTTACCCTACTGCTTTCTTTCCGTTCCAATCATGGAGACAGTACACTTTCTGCGCAAAGACAGCTGCCTATATTGGAGCATAAAAGGCCTGAAAAGTGTCCAAATCTCGCAAACCTGGTGCCATCTGATAGGACACCTGCTCTTCTATCCATTGGCATAAGTTTCATATCCACATTTGCCGTTTTTCGGAAAATACATACAAAAGAAGAGAGGGCTTCTTATCGTAATGCTTACTTTTTCCCTTTGTCCACGGATCAAAGGTACGCTTTCCCCGCAACGAAAGCTGCCTATATTGGTGCACTTAAGGCCTGAAGATTGTCGAAATTCTGGAAACTTAGGGTCATCCGAGAGGGCACATGTTCCTGCATCCATTGGTGTAAGTTTCATTTCAACAGTTTCTGTATTTAGGGAAATATACACGAAAGAAGGCACTTAATCTTATCGTACTGCTTTCTTTCCGTTTCCAATCATGGATAGAGAACCCTTTCTGCACAAAGACAGCTGCCTATATTGGAGCATAAAAGGCCTGAAAAGTGTCCAAATCACGCAAATTTGGTGCCCTCTGATAGGGCACATGCTGCTGTATCCATTGGCATAAGTTTCATATCCACATTTGCCGTTGTTCGTGAATAGATACAAAAGAATAGAGGGCTTCTTTTTGTAATGCTTACTTTTTCCCTTTGTCCACAGGTCAAGGGTACGCTTTCCTCGCAAAGATAGCTGCCTATATTGGTGCACTAAAAGCCTGAAAATTATCGAAATCTGGCAAACGTGGGGTCATCCAAGAGGAAACATGTTCCTGCATCCATTGGTGTAAGTTTCATTTCAACAGTTTCTGTTTTTAGGGAAATATACACGAAAGAAGGCACTAAATCTTACCGTACTGCTTTCTTTCCGTTTCCAATCATGGAGAGAGTACCCTTTCTGCACAAAGACAGCTCCCTATATTGGAGCACCAAAGGCCTGAGAAGTGTCCAAATCTCGCAAATTTCGTGCCATCTGATAGGGTACATGCTTTTGTATCCATTGGCATAAGTTTCATATCCACATTTGCCGTTGTTCGTGAAATAGATGCAAAAGAAAAGAGGGCTTCTTATCGTAATGCTTACTTTTTCCCTTTGTCCACAGATCAATGGTACGCTTTCCCCGCAACGATAACTGCCTATATTGGTGCACTAAAGGCCTGAAGATTGTCGAAATTCTGCAAACTTGGGGTCATCCGAGAGGGCACATGTTCCTGCATCCATTGGTGTAAGTTTCATTTCAACAGTTTCTGTATTTAGGGAAATATACACGAAAGAAGGCACTAAACCTTATCGTGCTGCTTTCTTTCCGTTTCCAATCATGGAGAGAGTACCCTTTCCGCACGAAAACAGCTGCCTATATTGGAGCATAAAAGGCCTGAAAAGTGTCCAAAATCTCGCAAACCTGGTGCCATCTGATAGGGCACATGCTTCTGTATCCAGTGGCATAAGTTTCATATCCAAATCTGCCGTTGTTCGGGAAATACATACGAAAAAATAGAGGGCTTCTTCTAGTAATGCTTACTTTTTCCCTTTGTCCACAGGTCAAAGGTACGCTTTCCCCGCAACGATAGCTTCCTATATTGGTGCTCTAAAAGCCTAAAAATTGTCGAAATCTGGCAAACGTGGGGTCATCCGAGAGGGCACATGTTCCTGCATCCATTGGTGTAAGTTTCATTTCAACAGCTTCTGTATTTAGGGAAATATACACGAAAGAAGGAACTAAATCTGACAGTACTGCTTTCTTTCCGTTTCCTATCATGGATAGAGTACACTTTCTGCGCAAAGACAGCTGCCTATATTGGAGCATAAAAGGCCTGAAAAGTGTCCAAATCTCGCAAACCTGGTGCCATCTGATAGGGCACATGCTCTTCTATCCATTGGCATAAGTTTCATATCTACATTTGCCGTTTTTCGGGGAATACATACAAAAGAATAGAGGGCTTCTTATCGTAATGCTTACTTTTTCCCTTTGTCCACAGGTCAAGGGTACGCTTTCCCCGCAACGATAACTGCCTATATTGGTGCACTAAAGGCCTAAAAATTGTCGAAATCTGGCAAACGTGGGGTCATCCGAGAGGGCACATGTTCCTGCATCCATTGGTGTGAGTTTCATTTCAACAGTTTCTGTATTTAGGGAAATATACACGAAAGAAGGCACTAAAGCTTACCCTACTGCTTTCTTTCCGTTTCCAATCATGGAGATAGTACCACTTTCCGCACAAAGACAGCTGCGTATATTGGAGCATAAAAGGCCGGACAAGTGTCCAAATCTCGCAAATTTGGTGCCATCTGATAGGGCACATGCTTCTGTATCCATTGGCATAAGTTTCATATCCACATTTGCCGTTGTTCGTGAAATAGATACGAAAGAAGAGAGGGCTTCTTACCGTAATGCTTACTTTTTGCCTTTGTCCACAGGACCTGGGTACGGTTTCCCCACAACGAGAACTGCCTTTATTGGTGCACTAAAGGCCTGAAGATTGTCGAAATTCTGGAAACTTGGGGTCATCCGAGAGGGCACATGTTCCTGCATCCATTGGTGTAAGTTTCATTTCAACAGTTTCTGTATTTAGGGAAATATACACGAAAGAAGGCACTAAATCTTACCGTACTGCTTTCTTTCCGTTTCCAATCATGGATAGAGTACACTTTCTGCGCAAAGACAGCTGCCTATATTGGAGCATAAAAGGCCTGAAAAGTTTCCAAATCTCGCAAACCTGGTGCCATCTGATAGGACACCTACTCTTCTATCCATTGGCATAAGTTTCATATCCACATTTGCCGTTTTTCGGAAAATACATACAAAAGAATAGAGGGCTTCTTATCGTAATGCTTACTTTTTCACTTTGTCCACAGATCAAAGGTACGCTTTCCCCGCAACGATAGCTGCCTATATTCGTGCACTAAAGGCCTGAAAATTGTCCGAAATATTGCAACCTTGGGGTCATCCGAGAGGGCACATGTTCGTCCATCCATTGGTGTAAGTTTCATTTCAACAGTTTCTGTATTTAGGGAAATATACACGAAAGAAGGCACTAAATCTTACCGCACTTTTTTCTTTTCCGTTTCCAATCATGGATAGAGTACACTTTCTGCGCAAAGACAGCTGCCTATATTGGAGCATAAAAGGCCTGAAAAGTGTCCCAATCTCGCAAACCTGGTGCCATCTGATAGGGCACCTGTACTTCTATCCATTGGCATAAGTTTTATATCCACATTTGCCGTTTTTCGGGAAATACATACAAAAGAATAGAGGGCTTCTTATCGTAATGCTTACTCTTTCCCATTGTCCACAGGTCAAGGGTACGCTTTCCTTGCAAAGATAGCTGCCTATATCGGTGCACTAAAGGCCTGAAAATTGTCGAAATTCTGCAAACTTGGGGTCATCCGAGAGGGCACATGTTCCTGCATCCATTGGTGTAAGTTTCATTTCAACAGTTTCCGTATTTAGGGAAATATACACGAATGAAGGCACTAAATCTTACCGTACTGCTTTCTTTTCCGTTTCCAATCATGCAGATAGTACCGTTTTCGCACAAAGACAGCTGCCTATATTGGAGCATAAAAGGCCGGACAAGTGTCCAAATCTCGCAAATTTGGTGCCATCTGATAGGGCACATGCTTCTGTATCCATTGGCATAAGTTTCATATCCACATTTGCCGTTGTTCGTGAAATAGATACGAAAGAAGAGAGGGCTTTTTATCGTATTGCTTACTTCTTTCCTTTGTCCACAGGTCAAGGGTACGCTTTCCTCGCAAAGATAGCTGCCTATATTGGTGCACTAAAAGCCTGAAAATTATCGAAATCTGGCAAACGTGGGGTCATCCAAGAGGAAACATGTTCCTGCATCCATTGGTGTAAGTTTCATTTCAACAGTTTCTGTATTTAGGGAAATATACACGAAAGAAGGCACTAAATCTTACCCTACTGTTTTCTTTCCGTTTCCAATCATGGAGACAGTACACTTTCTGCGCAAAGACAGCTGCCTATATTGGAGCATAAAAGGCCTGAAAAGTGTCCAAATCTCGCAAACCTGGTGCCATCTGATAGGACCCCTGCTCTTCTATCCATTGGCATAAGTTTCATATCCACATTTGCCGTTTTTCGGAAAATACGTACAAAAGAATAGAGGGCTTCTTATCGTAATGCTTACTTTTTCCCTTTGTCCACGGATCAAAGGTACGCTTTCCCCGCAACGAAAGCTGCCTATATTGGTGCACTTAAGGCCTGAAAATTGTCGAAATTCTGGAAACTTGGGGTCATCCGAGAGGGCACATGTTCCTGCATCCATTGGTGTAAGTTTCATTTCAACAGTTTCTGTATTTAGGGAAATATACACGAAAGAAGGCACTTAATCTTATCGTACTGCTTTCTTTCCGTTTCCAATCATGGATGGAGAACCCTTTCTGCACAAAGACAGCTGCCTATATTGGAGCATAAAAGGCCTGAAAAGTGTCCAAATCACGCAAATGTGGTGCCCTCTGATAGGGCACATGCTGCTGTATCCATTGGCATAAGTTTCATATCCACATTTGCCGTTGTTCGTGAATAGATACAAAAGAATAGAGGGCTTCTTTTTGTAATGCTTACTTTTTCCCTTTGTCCACAGGTCAAGGGTACGCTTTCCTCGCAACGATAGCTGCCTATATTGGTGCGCTAAAAGCCTGAAAATTATCGAAATCTGGCAAACGTGGGGGTCATCCAAGAGGAAACATGTTCCTGCATCCATTGGTGTAAGTTTCATTTCAACAGTTTCTGTTTTTAGGGAAATATACACCGAAAGAAGGCACTAAATCTTACCGTACTGCTTTCTTTCCGTTTCCAATCACGGAGACAGTACACTTTCTGCGCAAAGACAGCTGCCTATATTGGAGCATAAAAGGCATGAAAAGTGTCCAAATCTCGCAAATTTCGTGCCATCTGATAGGGTACATGCTTTTGTATCCATTGGCATAAGTTTCATATCCACATTTGCCGTTGTTCGTGAAATAGATGCAAAAGAAAAGAGGGCTTCTTATCGTAATGCTTACTTTTTCCCTTTGTCCACAGATCAATGGTACGCTTTCCCCGCAACGATAACTGCCTATATTGGTGCACTAAAGGCCTAAAAATTGTCGAAATCTGGCAAACGTGGGGTCATCCGAGAGGGCACATGTTCCTGCATCCATTGGTGTAAGTTTCATTTCAACAGTTTCTGTATTTAGGGAAATATACACGAATGAAGGCACTAAATCTTACCGTACTGCTTTCTTTTCCGTTTCCAAGCATGGATAGAGTACACTTTCCGCGCAAAGACAGCTGCCTATATTGGAGCATAAAAGGCCTGAAAAGTGTCCAAAATCTCGCAAACCTGGTGCCATCTGATAGGGCACATGCTTCTGTATCCAGTGGCATAAGTTTCATATCCAAATCTGCCGTTGTTCGGGAAATACATACGAAAGAAGAGAGGGCTTCTTATCGTAATGCTTACTTTTTCCCTTTGTCCACAGATCAAGGGTACGCTTTCCCCGCAACGATAACTGCCTATATTGGTGCTCTAAAAGCCTAAAAATTGTCGAAATCTGGCAAACTTGGGATCATCCGAGAGGGCACGTGTTCCTGCATCCATTGGTGTAAGTTTCATTTCAACAGTTTCTGTATTTAGGGAAATATACACGAAAGAAGGCACTAAATCTTATCGTACTGCTTTCTTTTCCGTTTCCAATCATGGAGAGAGTGCACTTTACGCGCAAAGACAGCTGCCTATATTGGAGCATAAAAGGCCTGAAAAGTGTCCAAATCTGGCAAACCTGGTGCCATCTGATAGGGTACATGCTCTTCTATACATTGGCATAAGTTTCATATCCACATTTGCCGTTTTTCGGCAAATACATACGAAAGGAATAGAGGGCTTCTTATCGTAATGCTTACTTTTTCCCTTTGTCCACAGGTCAAGGGTACGCTTTCCCCGCAACGATAGCTGCATATATTGTGCACTAAAGGCCTGAAGATTGTCCAAATTCTGGAAACTTAGGGTCATCCGAGAGGGGCACATGTTCCTGCATCCATTGGTGTAAGTTTCATTTCAACAGTTTCTGTATTTAGGGAAATATACACGAAAGAAGGCACTAAATCTTACCCTACTGCTTTCTTTTCCGTTTCCAATCATGGAGACAGTACCCTTTCCGCACAAAGACAGCTGGCCTATATTGGAGCATAAAAGGCCGGACAAGTGTCCAAATCTCGCAAATTTGGTGCCATCTGATAGGGCACATGCTTCTGTATCCATTGGCATAAGTTTCATATCCACATTTGCCGTTGTTCGTGAAATAGATACGAAAGAAAAGAGGGCTTCTTATCGTAATGCTTACTTTTTCCCCTTTGTCCACAGGTCAAGGGTACGCTTTCCCCCGCAACGATAGCTGCCTATATTGGTGCACTAAAGGCCTGAAGATTGTCAAAAATCTGGCAAACTTGGGGTCATTCGAGAGGGCACCTGTTTTTGCATCTATTGGTGTAAGTTTCATTTCAACAGTTTCTGTATTTAGGGAAATATACACGAATGAAGGCACTAAATCTTACCGTGCTGCTTTCTTTTCCCATTTCCAAGCATGGATGGAGTACACTTTCCGTGCAAAGACAGCTGCCTATATTGGAGCATAAAAGGCCTGAAAAGTGTCCAAATCTCGCAAACCTGGTGCCATCTGATAGGACACCTACTCTTCTATCCATTGGCATAAGTTTCATATCCACATTTGCCGTTTTTCGGAAAATACATACAAAAGAATAGAGGGCTTCTTATCGTAATGCTTACTTTTTCACTTTGTCCACAGATCAAAGGTACGCTTTCCCCGCAACGATAGCTGCCTATATTCGTGCACTAAAGGCCTAAAAATTGTCGAAATCTTGCAAACTTGGGGTCATCCGAGAGGGCACATGTTCCTGCATCCATTGGTGTAAGTTTCATTTCAACAGTTTCTGTATTTAGGGAAATATACACGAAAGAAGGCACTAAATCTTACCCTACTGCTTTCTTTCCGTTTCCAATCATGCAGATAGTACCCTTTTCGCACAAAGACAGCTGCCTATATTGGAGCATAAAAGGCCTGAGAAGTGTCCAAATCTCGCAAATTTGGTGCCATCTGATAGGGCACATGCTTCTGTATCCATTGGCATAAGTTTCATATCCACATTTGCCGTTGTTCGTGAAATAGATACGAAAGAAGAGAGGGCTTCTTACCGTAATGCTTACTTTTTGCCTTTGTCCACAGGTCCAGGGTACATTTTCCCCGCAACGATAACTGCCTATATTGGTGCACTAAAGGCCTGAAGATTGTCGAAATTCTGGAAACTTGGGGTCATCTGAGAGGGCACATGTTCCTGCATCCATTGGTGTAAGTTTCATTTCAACAGTTTCTGTATTTAGGGAAATATACACGAAAGAAGGCACTAAATCTTACCGTACTGCTTTCTTTCCGTTTCCAATCATGGATAGAGTACACTTTCTGCGCAAAGACAGCTGCCTATATTGGAGCATAAAAGGCCTGAAAAGTGTCCAAATCTCGCAAACCTGGTGCCATCTGATAGGGTACATGCTCTTCTATACATTGGCATAAGTTTCATATCCACATTTGCCGTTTTTCGGGAAATACATACAAAAGAATAGAGGGCTTCTTATCGTAATGCTTACTTTTTCCCTTTGTCCACAGGTCAAGGGTACGCTTTCCCCGCAAAGATAGCTGCCTATATTGGTGCACTAAAGGCCTGAAGATTGTCGAAATTCTGGAAACTTGGGGTCATCCGAGAGGGCACATGTTCCTGCATCCATTGGTGTAAGTTTCATTTCAACAGTTTCTGTATTTAGGGAAATATACACGAAAGAAGGCACTTAATCTTATCGTACTGCTTTCTTTCCGTTTCCAATCATGGATAGAGAACCCTTTCTGCACAAAGACAGCTGCCTATATTGGAGCATAAAAGGCCTGAAAAGTGTCCAAATCACGCAAATTTGGTGCCCTCTGATAGGGCACATGCTGCTGTATCCATTGGCATAAGTTTCATATCCACATTTGCCGTTGTTCGTGAATAGATACAAAAGAATAGAGGGCTTCTTTTTGTAATGCTTACTTTTTCCCTTTGTCCACAGGTCAAGGGTACGCTTTCCTCGCAAAGATAGCTGCCTATATTGGTGCACTAAAAGCCTGAAAATTATCGAAATCTGGCAAACGTGGGGTCATCCAAGAGGAAACATGTTCCTGCATCCATTGGTGTAAGTTTCATTTCAACAGTTTCTGTTTTTAGGGAAATATACACGAAAGAAGGCACTAAATCTTACCGTACTGCTTTCTTTCTGTTTCCAATCACGGAGACAGTACCCTTTCTGCACAAAGACAGCTGCCTATATTGGAGCATAAAAGGACTGAAAAGTGTCCAAATCTCGCAAATTTCGTGCCATCTGATAGGGTACATGCTTTTGTATCCATTGGCATAAGTTTCATATCCACATTTGCCGTTGTTCGTGAAATAGATGCAAAAGAAAAGAGGGCTTCTTATCGTAATGCTTACTTTTTCCCTTTGTCCACAGATCAATGGTACGCTTTCCCCGCAACGATAACTGCCTATATTGGTGCACTAAAGGCCTAAAAATTGTCGAAATCTGGCAAACGTGGGGTCATCCGAGAGGGCACATGTTCCTGCATCCATTGGTGTAAGTTTCATTTCAACAGTTTCTGTATTTAGGGAAATATACACGAAAGAAGGCACTAAATCTTACCCTACTGCTTTCTTTCCGTTCCAATCATGGAGACAGTACCCTTTCCGCACAAAGACAGCTGCCTATATTAGAGCATAAAAGGCCGGACAAGTGTCCAAATCTCGCAAATTTGGTGCCATCTGATAGGGCACATGCTTTTGTATCCATTGGCATAAGTTTCATATCCACATTTGCCGTTGTTCGTGAAATAGATACGAAAGAATAGAGGGCTTCTTATCGTAATGCTTACTTTTTCCCTTTGTCCACAGGTCAAGGGTACGCTTTCCCCGCAACGATAGCTGCCTATATTGGTGCACTAAAGGCCTGAAGATTGTCAAAATCTGGCAAACTTGGGGTCATTCGAGAGGGCACCTGTTTTTGCATCTATTGGTGTAAGTTTCATTTCAACAGTTTCTGTATTTAGGGAAATATACACGAATGAAGGCACTAAATCTTACCGTGCTGCTTTCTTTCCGTTTCCAATCATGGATGGAGTACACTTTCCGTGCAAAGACAGCTGCCTATATTGGAGCATAAAAGGCCTGAAAAGTGTCCAAATCTCGCGAAACCTGGTGCCCTCTGATAGGACACCTGCTCTTCTATCCATTGGCATAAGTTTCATATCCACATTTGCCGTTTTTCGGAAAATACATACAAAAGAATAGAGGGCTTCTTATCGTAATGCTTACTTTTTCACTTTGTCCACAGATCAAAGGTACGCTTTCCCCGCAACGATAGCTGCCTATATTGGTGCACTAAAGGCCTAAAAATTGTCGAAATCTTGCAAACTTGGGGTCATCCGAGAGGGCACATGTTCCTGCATCCATTGGTGTAAGTTTCATTTCAACAGTTTCTGTATTTAGGGAAATATACACGAAAGAAGGCACTTAATCTTATCGTACTGCTTTCTTTCCGTTTCCAATCATGGATAGAGAACCCTTTCTGCACAAAGACAGCTGCCTATATTGGAGCATAAAAGGCCGGACAAGTGTCCAAATTACGCAAATTTGGTGCCATCTGATAGGGCACATGCTGCTGTATCCATTGGCATAAGTTTCATATCCACATTTGCCGTTGTTCGTGAAATAGATACAAAAGAATAGAGGGCTTCTTTTTGTAATGCTTACTTTTTCCCTTTGTCCACAGGTCTAGGGTACGCTTTCCTCTCAAAGATAGCTGCCTATATTGGTGCACTAAAAGCCTGAAAATTATCGAAATGTGGACAATTTGGGGTCATCCAAGAGGGAACATGTTCCTGCATCCATTGGTGTAAGTTTCATTTCAACAGTTTCTGTTTTAAGGGAAATATACACGAAAGAAGGCACATAATCTTACCGTACTGCTTTCTTTCCGTTTCCAATCACGGAGACAGTACCATTTCTGCACAAAGACAGCTGCCTATATTGGAGCATAAAAGGCCTGAAAAGTGGTCCCAAATTTCGCAAATTTGGTGCCATCTGATAGGGCACATGCTTCTGTATCCATTGGCATAAGTTTCATATCCACATTTGCCGTTGTTCGTGAAATAGATGCAAAAGAATAGGATGGCTTCTTATAACTGCCTATATTGGTGCACTAAAGGCCTGAAGATTGTCGAAATCTGGCCATCTTTGGGTCATCCGAGAGGGCACATGTTCCTGCATCCATTGGTGTAAGTTTCATTTCAACAGTTTCTGTATTTAGGGAAATATACACGAAAGAAGGCACTAAATCTTACCGTACTGCTTTCTTTCCGTTTCCAATCATGGATAGAGTACACTTTCTGCGCAAAGACAGCTGCTTATATTTGAGCATAAAAGGCCTGAAAAGTGTCCAAATCTCGCAAACCTGGTGCCATCTGATAGGGCACATGCTCTTCTATCCATTGGCATAAGTTTCATATCCACATTTGCCGTTTTTCGGAAAATACATACAAAAGAATAGAGGGCTTCTTATCGTAATGCTTACTTTTTCACTTTGTCCATAGATCAAAGGTACGCTTTCCCCGCAACGATAGCTGCCTATATTCGTGCACTAAAGGCCTAAAAATTGTCGAAATCTTGCAAACTTGGGGTCATCCGAGAGGGCACATGTTCCTGCATCCATTGGTGTAAGTTTCATTTCAACAGTTTCTGTATTTAGGGAAATATACACGAAAGAAGGCACTAAATCTTACCGTACTGCTTTCTTTCCGTTTCCAATCATGGATAGAGTACCCTTTCTGCGCAAAGACAGCTGCCTATATTGGAGCATAAAAGGGTCGGACAAGTGTCCAAATTACGCAAATTTGGTGCCATCTGATAGGGCACATGCTGCTGTATCCATTCGCATAAGTTTCATATCCACATTTGCTGTTGTTCGTGAAGAAATACAAAAGAATAGAGGGCTCTTTTTGTAATGCTTACTTTTTCCCTTTGTCCACAGGTCAAGGGTACGCTTTCCTCGCAAAGATAGCTGCCTATATTGGTGCACTAAAAGCCTGAAAATTATCGAAATCTGGCAAACGTGGGGTCATCCAAGAGAAAACATGTTCCTGCATCCATTGGTGTAAGTTTCATTTCAACAGTTTCTGTTTTAAGGGAAATATACACGAAAGAAGGCACATAATCTTACCGTACTGCTTTCTTTCCGTTTCCAATCACGGAGACAGTACCATTTCTGCACAAAGACAGCTGCCTATATTGGAGCATAAAAGGCCTGAAAAGTGTCCAAATTTCGCAAATTTGGTGCCATCTGATAGGGCACATGCTTCTGTATCCATTGGCATAAGTTTCATATCCACATTTGCCGTTGTTCGTGAAATAGATGCAAAAGAATAGAGGGCTTCTTATAACTGCCTATATTGGTGCACTAAAGGCCTGAAGATTGTCAAAATCTGGCAAACTTTGGGTCATCCGAGAGGGCACATGTTTCTGCATCCATTGGTGTAAGTTTCATTTCAACAGTTTCTGTAATTAGGGAAATATACACAAAAGAAGGCACTTAATCTTATCGTACTGCTTTCTGTCCATTTCCAATCATGGATAGAGTACCCTTTCCGCACAAAGACAGCTGCCCATATTGGAGCATAAAAGGACTGAAAAGTGTCCAAATCTCGCAAATTTGGTGCCATCTGATAGGGCACATGCTTTTGTATCCATTGGCATAAGTTTCATATCCACATTTGCCGTTGTTCGTGAAATAGATACAAAAGAATAGAGGGCTTCTTATCGTAATGCTTACTTTTTCCCTTTTTCCACAGGTCAAGGGTACGCTTTCCCCGCAACGATAGCTGCCTATATTGGTGCACTAAAGGCCTGAAGATTGTCGAAATCTGGCAAACTTGGGGTCATTCGAGAGGGCACCTATTCTTGCATCCATTGGTGTAAGTTTCATTTCAACAGTTTCTGTATTTAGGGAAATATACACGAAAGAAGGCACTAAATCTTACCGTACTGCTTTCTTTCCGTTTCCAATCATGGATAGAGTACCCTTTCTGCGCAAAGACAGCTGCCTATATTGGAGCATAAAAGGCCTGAAAAGTGTCCAAATCTCGCAAACCTGGTGCCATCTGATAGGACACCTACTCTTCTATCCATTGGCATAAGTTTCATATCCACATTTGCCGTTTTTCGGAAAATACATACAAAAGAATAGAGGGCTTCTTATCGTAATGCTTACTTTTTCCCTTTGTCCACAGATCAAAGGTACGCTTTCCCCGCAACGATAACTGCCTATATTGGTGCACTAAAGGCCTAAAAATTGTCGAAATCTTGCAAACTTGGGGTCATCCGAGAGGGCACATGTTCCTGCATCCATTGGTGTAAGTTTCATTTCAACAGTTTCTGTATTTAGGGAAATATACACGAAAGAAGGCACTAAATCTTACCGTACTGCTTTCTTTCCGTTTCCAATCATGGATAGAGTACGCTTTTTGCACGAAAACAGCTGCCTATATTGGAGCATAAAAGGACTGAAAAGTGTCCAAATCTCGCAAACTAGGTGCCATCTGATAGGGCATATGCTTCTGTATCTATTGGCATAAGTTTCATATCCACATTTGCCATTTTTCGGGAAATAGATACAAAAGAATATAGGGCTTCTTTTTGTAATGCTTACTTTTTCCCTATGTCCACAGGTCAAGGGTACGCTTTCCTCTCAAAGATAGCTGCCTATATTGGTGCACTAAAAGCCTGAAAATTATTGAAATCTTGCAAACGTGGGGTCATCCAAGAGGGAACATGTTCCTGCATCCATTGATGTAAGTTTCATTTCAACAGTTTCTGTATTTAGGGAAATATACACGAATAAGGCACTAAATCTTACCGTACTGCTTTCTTTTCCGTTTCCAAGCATGGAGATAGTACCCTTTCTGCAGAAAGATAGCTGCCTATATTGGAGCATAAAAGGCCTGAAAAGTGTCCAAATCTCACAAAACTGGTGCCATCTGATAGGGCACATGCTTCTGTATCCATTGGCATAAGTTTCATATCCACATTTGCCGTTGTTCGTGAAATAGATGCAAAAGAAGAGAGGGCTTCTTATAACTGCCTATATTGGTGCACTAAAGGCCTAAAGATTGTCGAAATCTGGCCAACTTTGGATCATCCGAGAGGGCACATGTTTCTGCATCCATTGGTGTAAGTTTCATTTCAACAGTTTCTGTAATTAGGGAAATATACACAAAAGAAGGCACTTAATCTTATCGTACTGCTTTCTTTCCGTTTCCAATCATGGATAGAGAACCCTTTCCGCACGAAGACAGCTGCCCATATTGGAGCATAAAAGGACTGAAAAGTGTCCAAATCTCACAAAACTGGTGCCATCTGATAGGGCACATGCCTCTTCTATCCATTGGCATAAGTTTCATATCCCACTTTTGCCGTTGCTCAGGAAATAGATACGAAAGAATAGAGGGCTTCTTCTAGTAATACTTACTTTTTTCCTTTGTCCACAGATCAAGGGTACGCTTTCCCCGCAACGATAACTGCCTATATTGGTGCACTAAAGGCCTGAAAATTGTCGAAATCTGGCAAACTTGGGGTCATTCGAGAGGACACCTGTTCTTGCATCTATTGGTGTAGGTTTCGTTTCAACAGTTTCTGTATTTAGGGAAATATACACGAATGCAGGCACTAAATCTTACCGTACTGCTTTCCTTTTTCCGTTTCCAAGCATGTATAGAGTACAATTTCCGCGCAAAGACAGCTGAGAATATTGGAGCATAAAAGGCCTGAAAAGTGTCCAAATCTCGCAAACCTGGTGCCATCTGATAGGGCACATGCTCTTCTATCCGTTGGCATAAGTTTCATATCCACATTTGCCGTTTTTCGGGAAATACATACGAAAGAATAGAGGGCTTCTTATCGTAATGCTTACTTTTTCCCTTTGTCCACAGATCAAAGGTACGCTTTCCCCGCAACGATAGCTGCCTATATTGGTGCACTAAACGCCTGAAGATTGTCGAAATTCTGCAAACTTGGGGTCATCCGGGAGGGCACATGTTCCTGCATCCATTGGTGTGAGTTTCATTTCAACAGTTTCTGTATTTAGGGAAATATACACGAAAGAAGGCACTAAATCTTACCCTACTGCTTTCTTTCCGTTTCCAATCATTGAGATAGTACCCTTTCCGCACAAGACAGCTGCCTATATTGGAGCATAAAAGGCCGGACAAGTGTCCAAATCTCGCAAATTTGGTGCCATCTGATAGGGCACATGCTTTTGTATCCATTGGCATAAGTTTCATATCCACATTTGCCGTTGTTCGTGAAATAGATACGAAAGAATAGAGGGCTTCTTATCGTAATGCTTACTTTTTCCCTTTGTCCACAGGTCAAGGGTACGCTTTCCCCGCAACGATAGCTGCCTATATTGGTGCACTAAAGGCCTGAAGATTGTCAAAATCTGGCAAACTTGGGGTCCTTCGAGAGGGCACCTGTTTTTGCATCTATTGGTGTAAGTTTCATTTCAACAGTTTCTGTATTTAGGGAAATATACACGAATGAAGGCACTAAATCTTACCGTGCTGCTTTCTTTTCCGTTTCCAAGCATGGATGGAGTACACTTTCCGTGCAAAGACAGCTGCCTATATTGGAGCATAAAAGGCCTGAAAAGTGTCCAAATCTCGCAAACCTGGTGCCATCTGATAGGACACCTGCTCTTCTATCCATTGGCATAAGTTTCATATCCACATTTGCCGGTTTTTCGGAAAATACATACAAAAGAATAGAGGGCTTCTTATCGTAATGCTTACTTTTTCACTTTGTCCATAGATCAAAGGTACGCTTTCCCCGCAACGATAGCTGCCTATATTCGTGCACTAAAGGCCTAAAAATTGTCGAAATCTTGCAAACTTGGGGTCATCCGAGAGGGCACATGTTCCTGCATCCATTGGTGTAAGTTTCATTTCAACAGTTCCTGTATTTAGGGAAATATACACGAAAGAAGGCACTTAATCTTATCGTACTGCTTTCTTTCCGTTTCCAATCATGGATGGAGAACCCTTTCTGCACAAAGACAGCTGCCTATATTGGAGCATAAAAGGTCGGACAAGTGTCCAAAATTACGCAAATGTGGTGCCATCTGATAGGGCACATGCTGCTGTATCCATTGGCATAAGTTTCATATCCACATTTGCCGTTGTTCGTGAATAGATACAAAAGAATAGAGGGCTTCTTTTTGTAATGCTTACTTTTTCCCTTTGTCCACAGGGTCAAGGGTACGCTTTCCTCGCAAAGATAGCTGCCTATATTGGTGCACTAAAAGCCTGAAAATTATCGAAATCTGGCAAACGTGGGGTCATCCAAGAGAAAACATGTTCCTGCATCCATTGGTGTAAGTTTCATTTCAACAGTTTCTGTTTTAAGGGAAATATACACGAAAGAAGGCACATAATCTTACCGTACTGCTTTCTTTCCGTTTCCAATCACGGAGACAGTACCATTTCTGCACAAAGACAGCTGCCTATATTGGAGCATAAAAGGCCTGAAAAGTGTCCAAATTTCGCAAATTTGGTGCCATCTGATAGGGCACATGCTTCTGTATCCATTGGCATAAGTTTCATATTCTTATCGTAATGCTTACTTTTTCCCTTTGTCCACAGATCCAGGATACGCTTTCCCCGCAACGATAACTGCCTATATTGGTGCACTAAAGGCCTAAAAATTGTCGAAATCTGGCAAACGTGGGGTCATCCGAGAGGACACATGTTCCTGCATCCATTAGTGTGAGTTTCATTTCAACAGTTTCTGTATTTAGGGAAATATACACGAAAGAAGGCACTAAATCGTATCGTACTGCTTTCTTTTCCGTTTCCAATCATGGATAGAGTACACTTTCCGCGCAAAGACAGCTGCCTATATTGGAGCATAAAAGGCCTGAAAAGTGTCCCAATCTTGCAAACCTGGTGCCATCTGATAGGGCACATGCTCTTCTATCCGTTGGCATAAGTTTCATATCCACATTTGCCGTTTTTCGGGAAATACATACGAAAGAATAGAGGGCTTCTTATCGTAATGCTTACTTTTTCCCTTTGTCCACAGATTAAAGGTACGCTTTCCCCGCAACGATAGCTGCCTATATTGGTGCACTAAAGGCCTGAAGATTGTCGAAATTTTCGAAACTCGGGGTCATCCGAGAGGAAACATGTTCCTGCATCCATTGGTGTAAGTTTCATATCAACAGTTTCTGTATTTAGGGAAATATACACGAAAGAAGGCACTAAATCTTACCCTACTGCTTTCTTTCCTTTTCCAATCATGGAGATAGTACCCTTTCCGCACAAAGACAGCTGCCTATATTGGAGCATAAAAGGCCGGAGAAGTTTCCAAATCTCGCAAACCTGGTGCCATCTGATAGGGCACACGCTTCTGTATCCATTGGCATAAGTTTCATATCCACATTTGCCGTTGTTCGTGAAATAGATACAAAAGAATAGAGGGCTTCTTATCGTAATGCTTACTTTTTCCCTTTCTCCACAGGTCAAGGGTACGCTTTCCCCCGCAACGATAGCTGCCCTATATTGGTGCACTAAAGGCCTGAAGATTGTCAAAATCTGGCAAACTTGGGGGTCCTTCGAGGAGGGCACATGTTCCTGCATCCATTGGTGTAAGTTTCATTTCAACAGTTTCCGTATTTAGGGAAATATACACGAATGAAGGCACTAAATCTTACCGTACTGCTTTCTTTTCCGTTTCCAAGCATGGATAGAGTACACTTTCCGCGCAAAGACAGCTGCCTATATTGGAGCATAAAAGGCCTGAATAGTGTCCAAATCTCGCAAACTTGGTGCCATCTGATAGGGCACATGCTTTTGTATCCATTGGCATAAGTTTCAAATCCACATTTGCCGTTTTTCGGTAAATAGATACGAACGAATAGAAGGCTTCTTCTAGTAATACTTACTTTTTCCCTTTGTCCACAGATCAAAGGTACGCTTTCCTCGCAAAGATAGCTGCCTATATTGGTGCACTAAAGGCCTAAAATTGTCGAAATCTTGCAAACTTGGGGTCATCCGAGAGGGCACATGTTCCTGCATCCATTGGTGTAAGTTTCATTTTCAACAGTTTCTGTATTTAGGGAAATATACACGAAAGAAGGCACTTAATCTTATCGTACTGCTTTCTTTCCGTTTCCAATCATGGATAGAGAACCCCTTTCTGCACAAAGACAGCTGCCTATATTGGAGCATAAAAGGCCGGACAAGTGTCCAAATTACGCAAATTTGGTGCCATCTGATAGGGCACATGCTGCTGTATCCATTGGCATAAGTTTCATATCCACATTTGCCGTAGTTCGTGAATAGATACAAAAGAATAGAGGGCTTCTTTTTGTAAATGCTTACTTTTTCCCTTTGTCCACAGGTCAAGGGTACGCTTTCCTCGCAAAGATAGCTGCCTATATTGGTGCACCTAAAAGCCTGAAAATTATCAAAATCTGGCAAACGTGGGGTCATCCAAGAGAAAACATGTTCCTGCATCCATTGGTGTAAGTTTCATTTCAACAGTTTCCTGTTTTAAGGGGAAATATACACGAAGAAGGCACATAATCTTACCGTACTGCTTTCTTTCCGTTTCCAATCACGGAGACAGTACCATTTCTGCACAAAGACAGCTGCCTATATTGGAGCATAAAAGGCCTGAAAAAGTGTCCAAATTTCGCAAATTTGGTGCCATCTGATAGGGCACATGCTTCTGTATCCATTGGCATAAGTTTCATATCCACATTTGCCGTTGTTCGTGAAATAGATGCAAAAGAATAGAGGGCTTCTTATAACTGCCTATATTGGTGCACTAAAGGCCTGAAGATTGTCGAAATCTGGCCAACTTTGGGTCATCCGAGAGGGCACATGTTTCTGCATCCATTGGTGTAAGTTTCATTTCAACAGTTTCTGTAATTAGGGAAATATACACAAAAGAAGGCACTTAATCTTATCGTACTGCTTTCTTTTCCGTTTCCAATCATGGATAGAGTACCCTTTCCGCACGAAGACAGCTGCCCATATTGGAGCATAAAAGGACTGAAAAGTGTCCAAATCTCACAAAACTGGTGCCATCTGATAGGGCACATGCTCTTCTATCCATTGGCATAAGTTTCATATCCACATTTGCCGTTGTTCGTGAAATAGATACGAAAGAATAGAGGGCTTCTTATCGTAATGCTTACTTTTTCCCTTTGTCCACAGATCCAGGATACGCTTTCCCCGCAACGATAACTGCCTATATTGGTGCACTAAAGGCCTAAAAATTGTCGAAATCTGGCAAACGTGGGGTCATCCGAGAGGGACACTTGTTCCTGCATCCATTAGTGTGAGTTTTCATTTCAACAGTTTCTGTATTTTAGGGAAATATACACGAAAGAAGGCACTAAATCTGACAGTGCTGCTTTCTTTTCCGTTTCCTATCATGGATAGAGTACACTTTCTGCGCAAAGACAGCTGCCTATATTGGAGCATAAAAGGACTGAAAAGTGTCCAAATCTCGCAAACCTGGTGCCATCTGATAGGGCACATGCTCTTCCTATCCATTGGCATAAGTTTCATATCTACATTTGCCGTTTTTCGGGAAATACATACGAAAGAATAGAGGGCTTCTTATCGTAATGCTTACTTTTTCCCTTTGTCCACAGGTCAAGGGTACGCTTTCCCCCGCAACGATAGCTGCCTATATTGGTGCACTAAAGGCCTAAAAATTGTCGAAATCTGGCAAACGTGGGGGTCATCCGAGAGGGCACATGTTCCTGCATCATTGGTGGTGAGTTTCATTTCAACAGTTTCTGTATTTAGGTAAATATACACGAAAGAAGGCACTAAATCTTACCCTACTGCTTTCTTTCCGTTTCCAATCATGGAGATAGTACCCTTTCCGCACAAAGACAGCTGCCTATATTGGAGCATAAAAGGCCGGACAAGTGTCCAAATCTCGCAAATTTGGTGCCATCTGATAGGGCACATGCTTCTGTATCCATTGGCATAAGTTTCATATCCACATTTGCCGTTGTTCGTGAAATAGATACGAAAGAAGAGAGGGCTTTCTTATCGTAATGCTTACTTTTTCCCTTTGTCCACAGGTCAAGGGTACGCTTTTCCCGCAACGATAGCTGCCTATATTGGTGCACTAAAGGCCTGAAGATTGTCAAAATCTGGCAAACTTGGGGTCATTCGAGAGGGCACCTGTTTTTGCATCTATTGGTGTAAGTTTCATTTCAACAGTTTCTGTATTTAGGGAAATATACACAAATGAAGGCACTAAATCTTACCGTGCTGCTTTCTTTTCCGTTTCCAAGCATGGATGGAGTACACTTTCCGTGCAAAGACAGCTGCATATATTGCAGCATAAAAGGCCTGAAAAGTGTCCAAATCTCGTAAACTTGGTGCCATCTGATAGGGCACATGCTTGCTGTATCCTTTGGCATCAGTTTCATATCCACATTTGCCGTTTGTTCGGGAAATACATATGAAAGAATATTGGGCTTCTTTTAGTAATGCTTATTTTTTGCCCATTGTCCTTCAAATACATACAAAAGAATAGAAGGCACTAAATCTTACCCTACAGCTTTCTTTCCGTTTCCAATCATGGAGATAGTACCCTTTCTGCACAAAGACAGCTGCCTATATTGGAGCATAAAAGGGCCGGACAAGTGTCCAAATCTCGCAAAATTGGTGCCATCTGATAGGGCACATGCTTCAGTATCCATTGGCATAACTTTCATATCCACATTTGCCGTTTTTTCGTGAAATAGATACGAAAAGAATAGAGGGCTTCTTATCGTAATGCTTACTTTTTTCCCTTTGTCCACAGATCAAAGGTACGCTTTCCCCGCAACGATAGCTGCCTATATTGGTGCGGCTAAAAGCCTGAAAATTATCGAAATCTGGCAAACGTGGGGGTCATCCAAGAGGAAACATGTTCCTGCATCCATTGGTGTAAGTTTCATTTCAACAGTTTTTGTATTTAGGGAAATATACACGAAAGAAGGCACTAAATCTTACCCTACTGCTTTCTTTCCGTTTCCAATCATGGAGATTGTACCCTTTTCGCACAAAGACAGCTGCCTATATTGGAGCATAAAAGGCCGGACAAGTGTCCAAATTACGCAAATTTGGTGCCATCTGATAGGGCACATGCTGCTGTATCCATTGCATAAGTTTCATATCCACATTTGCCGTTGTTCGTGAAATACATACGAAAGAATAGAGGGCTTCTTTTAGTAATGCTTACTTTTTCCCTTTGTCCACAGGTCTAGGGTACGCTTTCCTTGCAAAGATAGCTGCCTATATTAGTGCACTAAAAGCCTGAAAAATACCGAAATCTGGTAAACTTGTGGTCATCCGAGAGGGAACATATTCCGGCATCCATTGGTGTAAGTTTCATTTCAACAGTTTCTGTATTTAGGAAAATATACACGAAGGAATGCACTAAATCTTAACGTAATGCTTTCTTTTCCTTTTCCAAGCATTGAGATTGTACCATTTCCGCACGAAGACAGCTGCCTATATTGGAGCATAAAAGGCCTGAAAACTGTCCAAAACTCGCACACTTGGTGCCGTCAGATAGGGCACATGCTTCTGTATCCTGTGGCATAAGTTTCATATCCAAATTTGCCGTTGCTCGGGAAAATAGATTCAAACGAATAGAGGGCTTCTTATAACTGCCTATATTGGTGCACTAAAGGCCTGAAGATTGTCGAAATCTGGCCAACTTTGGGGTCATCCGAGAGGGCACATGTTTCTGCATCCATTGGTGTAAGTTTCATTTCAACAGTTTCTGTAATTAGGGAAATATACACAAAAGAAGGCACTTAATCTTATCGTACTGCTTTCTGTCCGTTTCCAATCATGGATAGAGTACCCTTTCCGCACGAAGACAGCTGCCCATATTGGAGCATAAAAGGACTGAAAAGTGTCCAAATCTCACAAAACTGGTGCCATCTGATAGGGGCACATGCTCTTTCTATCCATTGGCATAAGTTTCATATCCACATTTGCCGTTGTTCGTGAAATAGATACGAAAGAATAGAGGGCTTCTTATCGTAATGCTTACTTTTTCCCTTTGTCCACAGATCCAGGATACGCTTTCCCCGCAACGATAACTGCCTATATTGGTGCACTAAAGGCCTAAAAATTGTCGAAATCTGGCAAACGTGGGGTCATCCGAGAGGACACATGTTCCTGCATCCATTAGTGTGAGTTTCATTTCAACAGTTTTCTGTATTTAGGGAAATATACACGAAAGAAGGCACTAAATCTGACAGTGCTGCTTTCTTTTCCGTTTCCTATCATGGATAGAGTACACTTTCTGCGCAAAGACAGCTGCCTATATTGGAGCATAAAAGGACTGAAAAGTGTCCAAATCTCGCAAACCTGGGGCCATCTGATAGGGCACATGCTCTTCTATCCATTGGCATAAGTTTCATATCTACATTTGCCGTTTTTCGGGAAATACATACGAAAGAATAGAGGGCTTCTTATCGTAATGCTTACTTTTTCCCTTTGTCCACAGGTCAAGGGTACGCTTTCCCCGCAACGATAGCTGCCTATATTGGTGCACTAAAGGCCTAAAAATTGTCGAAATCTGGCAAACGTGGGGTCATCCGAGAGGGCACATGTTCCTGCATCCATTGGTGTGAGTTTCATTTCAACAGTTTCTGTATTTAGGTAAATATACACGAAAGAAGGCACTAAATCTTACCCTACTGCTTTCTTTCCGTTTCCAATCATGGAGATAGTACCCTTTCCGCACAAAGACAGCTGCCTATATTGGAGCATAAAAGGCCGGACAAGTGTCCAAATCTCGCAAATTTGGTGCTCATCTGATAGGGCACATGCTTCTGTATCCATTGGCATAAGTTTTCATATCCACATTTGCCGTTGTTCGTGAAATAGATACGAAAGAATAGAGGGCTTCTTATCGTAATGCTTACTTTTTCCCTTTGTCCACAGGTCAAGGGTACGCTTTTCCCGCAACGATAGCTGCCTATATTGGTGCACTAAAGGCCTGAAGATTGTCAAAATCTGGCAAACTTGGGGTCATTCGAGAGGGGACCTGTGTTTGCATCTATTGGTGTAAGGATCATTTCTACAGTTTCTGTATTTAGGGAAATATACACAAATGAAGGCACTAAATCTTACCGTGCTGCTTTCTTTTCCGTTTCCAAGCATGGATGGAGTACACTTTCCGTGCAAAGACAGCTGCATATATTGCAGCATAAAAGGCCTGAAAAGTGTCCAAATCTCGTAAACTTGGTGCCATCTGATAGGGCACATGCTGCTGTATCCTTTGGCATCAGTTTCATATCCACATTTGCCGTTGTTCGGGAAATACATATGAAAGAATATTGGGCTTCTTTTAGTAATGCTTATTTTTTCCCATTGTCCTTCAAATACATACAAAAGAAATAGAAGGCACTAAATCTTACCCTACAGCTTTCTTTCCGTTTCCAATCATGGAGATAGTACCCTTTCTGCACAAAGACAGCTGCCTATATTGGAGCATAAAAGGCCGGACAAGTGTCCAAATCTCGCAAAATTGGTGCCATCTGATAGGGGCACATGCTTCAGTATCCATTGGCATAACTTTCATATCCACATTTGCCGTTTTTCGTGAAATAGATACGAAAGAATAGAGGGCTTCTTATCGTAATGCTTACTTTTTCCCTTTGTCCACAGATCAAAGGTACGCTTTCCCCGCAACGATAGCTGCCTATATTGGTGCGCTAAAAGCCTGAAAATTATCGAAATCTGGCAAACGTGGGGTCATCCAAGAGGAAACATGTTCCTGCATCCATTGGTGTAAGTTTCATTTCAACAGTTTTTGTATTTAGGGAAATATACACGAAAGAAGGCACTAAATCTTACCCTACTGCTTTCTTTCCGTTTCCAATCATGGAGATTGTACCCTTTTCGCACAAAGACAGCTGCCTATATTGGAGCATAAAAGGCCGGACAAGTGTCCAAATTACGCAAATTTGGTGCCATCTGATAGGGCACATGCTGCTGTATCCATTGGCATAAGTTTCATATCCACATTTGCCGTTGTTCGTGAATAGATACAAAAGAATAGAGGGCTTCTTTTTGTAATGCTTACTTTTTCCCTTTGTCCACAGGTCAAGGGTACGCTTTCCTCGCAAAGATAGCTGCCTATATTAGTGCACTAAAAGCCTGAAAAATACCGAAATCTGGTAAACTTGTGGTCATCCGAGAGGGAACATATTCCTGCATCCATTGGTGTAAGTTTCATTTCAACAGTTTCTGTATTTAGGAAAATATACACGAATGAAGGCACTTAATCTTATCGTACTGCTTTCTTTTCCGTTTCCAATCATGGAGAGAGTACACTTTCCGCACAAAGACAGCTGCCTATATTGGAGCATAAAAGGCCTGAAAACTGTCCAAATTTCGCAAACTTGGTGCCATCTGATAGGGCACATGCTTCTGTATCCAGTGGCATAAGTTTCATATCCAAATTTGCCGTTTTTCGAGAAATACATACGAAAGAATAGAGGGCTTCTTATAACTGCCTATATTGGTGCACTAAAGGCCTGAAGATTGTCGAAATCTGGCCAACTTTGGGTCATCCGAGAGGGCACATGTTTCTGCATCCATTGGGTGTAAGTTTCATTTCAACAGTTTCTGTAATTAGGGAAATATACACAAAAGAAGGCACTTAATCTTATCGTACTGCTTTCTGTCCGTTTCCAATCATGGATAGAGTACCCTTTCCGCACGAAGACAGCTGCCCATATTGGGAGCATAAAAGGACTGAAAAGTGTCCAAATCTCACAAAACTGGTGCCATCTGATAGGGCACATGCTCTTCTATCCATTGGCATAAGTTTCATATCCACATTTGCCGTTGTTCGTGAAATAGATACGAAAGAATAGAGGGCTTCTTATCGTAATGCTTACTTTTTCCCTTTGTCCACAGATCCAGGATACGCTTTCCCCGCAACGATAGCTGCCTATATTGGTGCACTAAAGGCCTAAAAATTGTCGAAATCTGGCAAACGTGGGGTCATCCGAGAGGGCACATGTTCCTGCATCCATTAGTGTGAGTTTCATTTCAACAGTTTCTGTATTTAGGGAAATATACACGAAAGAAGGCACTAAATCTGTTAGTGCTGCTTTCTTTTCCGTTTCCTATCATGGATAGAGTACACATTCTGCGCAAAGACAGCTGCCTATATTGGAGCATAAAAGGACTGAAAAGTGTCCAAATCTCGCAAACCTGGTGCCATCTGATAGGGCACATGCTCTTCTATCCATTGGCATAAGTTTTCATATCTACATTTGCCGTTTTTAGGGAAATAGATACAAAAGAATAGAGGGCTTCTTTTTGTAATGCTTACTTTTTCCCTTTGTCCACAGGTCAAGGGTACGCTTTCCTCGCAAAGATAGCTGCCTATATTGGTGCACTAAAGGCCTAAAAATTGCCGAAATCTTGCAAACTTGGGGTCAACCGAGAGGGCACATGTTCCTGCATCCATTGGTGTAAGTTTCATTTCAACAGTTTCTGTATTTAGGGAAATATACACGAAAGAAGGCACTAAATCGTACCGTACTGCTTTCTTTCTGTTTCCAATCATGGAGATAGGACCCTTTCCGCACAAAGACAGCTGCCTATATTGGAGCATAAAGGCCGGACAAGTGTCCAAATCTCGCAAATTTGGTGCCATCTGATAGGGCACATGCTTCTGTATCCATTGGCATAAGTTTCATATCCACATTTGCCGTTGTTCGTGAAATAGATACGAAAGAATAGAGGGCTTCTTATCGTAATGCTTACTTTTTCCCTTTGTCCACAGGTCAAGGGTACGCTTTTCCCGCAACGATAGCTGCCTATATTGGTGCACTAAAGGCCTGAAGATTGTCAAAATCTGGCAAACTTGGGGTCATTCGAGAGGGCACCTGTTTTTTGCATCTATTGGTGTAAGTTTCATTTTCAACAGTTTCTGTATTTAGGGAAATATACACGAATGAAGGCACTAAATCTTACCGTGCTGCTTTCTTTTCCGTTTCCAAGCATGGATGGAGTACACTTTCCGTGCAAAGACAGCTGCATATATTGCAGCATAAAAGGCCTGAAAAGTGTCCAAATCTCGCAAACTTGGTGCCATCTGATAGGGCACATGCTGCTGTATCCTTTGGCATCAGTTTCATATCCACATTTGCCGTTGTTCGGGAAATACATATGAAAGAATATTGGGCTTCTTTTAGTAATGCTTATTTTTTCCCATTGTCCTTCAAATACATACAAAAGAATAGAAGGCACTAAATCTTACCCTACTGCTTTCTTTCCGTTTCCAATCATGGAGATAGTACCCTTTCCGCACAAAGACAGCTGCCTATATTGGAGCATAAAAGGCCGGACAAGTGTCCAAATCTCGCAAAATTGGTGCCATCTGATAGGGCACATGCTTCAGTATCCATTGGCATAACTTTCATATCCACATTTGCCGTTTTTCGTGAAATAGATACGAAAGAATAGAGGGCTTCTTATCGTAATGCTTACTTTTTCCCTTTGTCCACAGATCAAAGGTACGCTTTCCCCGCAACGATAGCTGCCTATATTGGTGCGCTAAAAGCCTGAAAATTATCGAAATCTGGCAAACGTGGGGTCATCCAAGAGGAAACATGTTCCTGCATCCATTGGTGTAAGTTTCATTTCAACAGTTTTTGTATTTAGGGAAATATACACGAAAGAAGGCTCTAAATCTTACCCTACTGCTTTCTTTCCGTTTCCAATCATGGAGATTGTACCCTTTCCGCACAAAGACAGCTGCCTATATTGGAGCATAAAAGGCCGGACAAGTGTCCAAATCTCGCAAACCTGGTTCCATCTGATAGGGCACATGCTTCAGTATCCATTGGCATAACTTTCATATCCACATTTGCCGTTTTTCGTGAAATACATACGAAAAAATAGAGGGCTTCTTCTAGTAATGCTTACTTTTTCCCTTTGTCCACAGGTCAAAGGTACGCTTTCCCCGCAACGATAGCTTCCTATATTGGTGCACTAAACGCCTGAAGATTGTCGAAATTCTGCAAACTTGGGGTCATCCGGGAGGGCACATGTTCCTGCATCCATTGGTGTGAGTTTCATTTCAACAGTTTCTGTATTTAGGGAAATATACACGAAGGAAGGCGCTAAACCTTATCGTACTGCTTTCTTTCCGTTTCCAATCATGGATAGAGTACACTTTCTGCGCAAAGACAGCTGCCTATATTGGAGCATAAAAGGCCTGAAAAGTGTCCAAATCTCGCAAACTTGGTGCCATCTTATAGGGCACATGCTTTTCTATCCATTGGCATAAGTTTCATATCCACATTTGCCGTTTTTCGGGAAATAGATAAAAAAGAATAGAGGGCTTCTTCTCGTAATGCTTACTTTTTCCCTTTGTCCACAGGTCAAGGGTACGCTTTCCCCCGCAACGATAGC